>NW_027225662.1:0-226000 GCF_038994185.2 Dermacentor albipictus
ATTTTGAGTCGATCAAGCACACACTTCTACCAAGAAGAATCGCTCTAAGCGGTATTGTTTTCACATATCTGTCACGTTACCGCACGACACACTGACCTGAACGGCCTTGTTTTTTTCTCGCATTTGTTGGCACTTCCGGATTGCGTAACGCTGCTTACGTGCAGCTTCATTGACAATTTCAGCGGGCGCCAAATGCGTGAGGTAGCTTTAACATTCCCTGGACACAATGCTCGAAATACTGCTGCGATAATCTTACTTTGCTGTATCAATTTTTCGAATAAACCGTTTTCGAAACAGACATCGTTTCCATATATTGCACGGTACCGATGTCCAAACTGCAGCCAGCCAAGAATGAAAACACTTATTTACGCTTAACAACTTGGCACTGGCGTAGCTAGGTCGTCTGGCAAATGTGGCCCGTAGGTCTTGTGTTGACCCTGCTCCCGAGTGTAGTCGGAAAGGCGGGGATATTAAAGATGTTCGGGTAGTGGGGAGAGGGTGATGCTTCAGCACCAGCAAAGCCGCTTTGGACCTCCCTCTCCCCCTCCATTCACTTTCGTTCCCAGAAGAGATTGCTAATGCAGCAGTTATACAGGCTTTCTTATTTTCTGTCCCAAATAGCACAGGATGCTGCGTTGATACTTAGTGATAGGCACATTTGCACATCTCCTGTCAGACTCTATGGCTTGGTAGCCAAAACATATATAGTTTCAATTTGCACTTTTGGAGGTGGTTTTGCATTTGCAAAATTGAAGCCCGACAGTCATATGTTGTCAAGCAAGAACTTCCCGAAAATCGTCGTAGGTAATATAGCGTGCAGTATTGCGGCAGTTGCCAGCCCAGGACCCTAATGAAAATTACGTAGCGTGTCAATGATGCTGATCTCCCCAACCCATCAGAAAACGCCACCTGCTTCCTGGCTGAGCGGGTGCCATTGCTATGACAATCACGAGTTCTCTTCATTCTGATCACGCAAACCTTTCTTTATTTGCTGCTATTTCCAAACCTGATCATCCGAGCTTGTAGTACCAGCACAAGATTGGAAACGGAATAGATCACTCTCCCCGTTGATTCCTGGCGTCACCATGCAGAAAACGAGAAGGCCACCGAGAATCCCGTGCCAGCGAAAGCTTGAGCTATTGTAGGTCTGTACTCTAAATGGAGAGGATAGACAAATCGACATCACTGGTGCGCAATTTTATACTTCTTTCGGTACTGCCATACTGGGCCGCACGCAGTGCCAAAGTACTGTGTACTCTAACACCCAAGACGACTGTGTTTATAGAAGAAGTTTCTTTTTTGAGTTCATGACCTCAGTTTGGTCCCCAATTATCGAATTGCAATGTTTCTTCTATACTTGATAATTAAGCAGTTATTGATGATATTGCTGTGCCAACCCTCCTCGTGCCAAAAACACTGCCGATGTTACCAGGATCGTCCGGCGTGAGATCGTGGCCGCCTATCAGGCTCCCTTTGACTCCAGTCCCACCAACACGCCGCTCCCAGCCGGAAAACTAGACGATGCAGCGCCTCGACGGGACGCTGCATTGCTCCCTACGCCGCAAAATCCTCTACTGACGTTGCCCACTCATCTGAACCTTCTTGACGTACAAGTCGACGGCGTTTCTGTGTCTGCACTCGTAGACACTGGGGCGCATTTGTCCGCAATGAGCGCTGACCTTCGCAACCGGCTCAAGAAAATTATCACGCCTGCCACGACGCCTGTTGTCCGTGTCGCCGATGGCGGAACAGCCCTCGTAATTGGTATGTGTACCGCCCGCGTCGTCTTCGCCGATCGCTCGACAATCATGCTATTCACAGTCATCACCCACTGTCCCCACGACATCATCCTCGGCTTAGACTTCCTCTCCGCACAATCTGCTCTCATCGATTGTTCCGCCAGTACTCTCCGCCTTGACCTGCCTGCTCTGGATCCTGCTGAAACACACCCCAGTCGCCTCAGTTCCACCGACTTCGTTCGCTTCCCACCTTCGGCACTGACCTACGTTGACCTAGTGTCATCCCCACCAGTCCCTGACGGTCACTACATCGCGGCTCCTATGCAAGACGTCCTCTTTACACACGGGATCACAGTACCTCATACAGTTTTATCTATTACGGCGAATTGCGTCTACCTGCCAGTGGTCAACTTTGGCTTGACGACACAAGTGCTGCCACGTGGGATGTCTCTGGCCCAGCTTTGCTCATTTGAGGATCACTCAGTAGCACCCATTGCAGTAGACGACACTTCATCCGATACTCCTCTACCATCGCAGTGGGCAAACTGTACCATCGCTGACTTACAGAAAATGATTGCCCCCGACTTGCCGTCCGAGCATGCTCGTGAACTCTACCGCGTTCTGTTTTCCTACCAAGATATTTTTGACTTCAACGATCGTCCTTTGGCCCAAACTACAGCTGTCAAACATCGAATTATTACCGGCGATGCCCCTCCTATTGATCGCCGCCCGTATTGAGTGTCACCAGCTGAGCGTAAAGTTATTCACGCAGAAGTTCGCAAAATGCTTGCCAAGAACATTATTGAACCATCATAGTCCATGGGCGTCACCTGTAGTACTGGTCAAAAAGAAGAATGACTCATGGCGCTTTTGCGTGGAATATCGGCACCTTAACAGGTTTACCAAAAAGGACGTGTATCCCCTACCTCGGATTGATGACGCGCTTCACTGCCTCCGCGGTGCTCGCTATTTCTCCTCTATTGACCTTCGCTCCGGCTATTGGCAGATTGCCGTGGACGATCTCGACCGCGAGGAGACTGCTTTTGTCACACCCGACGGTTTTTATCAATTCAAAGTGATGCCGTTCTGTCTATGTAACGCTCCTGCCACTTTTGAACGCATGATGGACTCCCTTCTTCACGGTTTTAAATGGTTCACGTGCCTGTGCTACTTGGACGACATTATCGTATTCTCCCCAACGTTCGCTCGGCACCTCGAGCGCCTCTCAGCAGTCCTGGACGTTTTTCATCGAGCCGGTCTGCAACTCCACGCATCGAAGTGTCAATTCGGCCGTCGCCAGATTACCGTCCTTGGACATCTCGTTGACGCGAACAGATTGCAACCGGACCCAGGCAAGATCCATGCTGTTGCGCACTTCCCTGTTCCGAAGTGTGTCAAGGATGTACACAGCTTCATCGGCTTTTGTTCGTACTTGCCGTTTCGTGAGAAATTTTGCTGCCATAGCACGACCACTAACAGAGCTTTTGAAAAAAGACGCCCCTTTCCAGTGGGGCGATAACGAGGCCTCTGCATTCTCACATCTAATGGACATTCTCACAACGCCTCCCGTTCTGGCCCATTTCGACACTTCTGCGTCTACCGAAGTCCGTACTGACGCCAGCGGTTACGGAATTGGCGCAGTACTGGCACAACGCTAGCGTGGCCACGACCGTGTTATCGCTTACGCCAGCAGGCTCCTCTCACCCGCGGAGCGCAACTATTCCATCACTGAGCGTGACAGTCTGGCCCTAGTTTGGGCGGTTCCGAAATTCCGCCCATACTTATATGTCCGGTCTTTTCCGTTGTCAGAGACCATCACGCACTTTGCTGGTTACGCTCACTGAAAAATCCTACAGGAAGACTTAGTCGCTGGGCCTTACGCCTCCAAGAATATTCCTATACTGTCACCTATAAATCTGGCCGACTACACAAGGGCGCTGACTGCCTGTCTCGCTACCCGGTAGACAACCCTCAAGACGCCGGCAGTAGTACCACCAACGGCATTTTCTCTGTGTCTGCCTTCGCTCACATCGCCAATGAGCAATACCGAGACCTATCGCTGCGAGCACTTATCGAGCGTCTGCGCTCTACAGCTACCGACGCATCCGTTCGCCGATATGTCCTCCAGGGCGCCATTCTGTATCGAAGGAACTTCCTCCCTGACGGCTCTGATCTTCTTCTTGCCGTGCCAAAACAGGTACGACAGACTGTACTCTTTGAGATGCATGACGCACCCACTGCAGGACATCTTGGGGTAACCCGCACGTACGACCGCGTCCGCCGCCGCTTCTATTGGCCTGGTAGCGCTTGCTCTGTTCGACGCTATGCTGCTGCCTGAGATCCCTGCCAGCGTCAGAAAACCCCTCAGGTGCTACCTGCCGGTCATCTCCAGCCGATCACCGTCCCTGTGGAACCGTTTTTTCGTGCTGTATTAGACCTGCTCGGTCCCTTTCTCACGTCATCCTCTGGAAACAAATGGGTAGCCGTCGCGACTGATTACGCCACTTGATACGCTATCACTCGGGCTCTCCCTACCAGCTGCGTCACTGACGTCGCGGAGTTTCTCTTATTTTCTCTTATTTCTCATTTTCTCTTATTATCTTGCTTCATGGCGCCCCGCGACAGCTGCTTATTGGCCGCGGTCGAAACTTCCTCTCGAAAGTTATCGCTGACATTGTGCGTTCCTGCTCCATTCAACACAAACTGAGTACCTCATACCATCTTCAAACCAATGGCCTGACAAAACGGTTAAACCACTCTTACCAATATGCTGGCCAAGTACGTCTCCAAGCACCACCACGACTGGGACATTGCCCTTCCTTACGTAACATTAGCGTACAATTCTTCCCGACACGCCACCGCCAGATTTTTTCCCTTTTATCTACTGTACGTTTGCGAACCTACCTTGCCCCTAGACACGGCACTTCCTCCTACTGCGGTCTCAACAAGCGAGTATGCGCGCGACGCCATCGCCCTCGCCGACCGTGCACGCCAGCTTGCCCGTGCTCGACTGACGGCCTCACAAACCACTCAATAGTGTCAGTACAACGCCCGCCATCGTGACATACAGTTTTCGCCTGCTGCGCTCGTGCTCCTGTGGTCGCCCTCTCGTCACGTCGCACTTTCAGAGAAGCTCCTTTCGCGATACACAGGGCCCCTCCGCGTGCTGCGCCAGGTGGCGCCTGTGACTTACGAAATTGCTCCGGTGGGTTCAACCTCGTCCTCTCGTCTGGAATCTAGTGATGTCGTACACGTCAGCAGGCTCAAAGTTTACTACACGGCTTCCGAGTCCGATCTTTAGTCGCTCCGGGGCGGCGCTTTTGCAGCCGGGGGTAGGGCTACGGCACCATATGTGCGATCGCGAAAGGCGAGCAGTGTGAAGACGACGACGACAATTAGAAGCTAGCGCGGCCAAATTCTACTAATCATTTGCTATAATTTGCGCAATAGCGAGTTCATTGTAGTCACAAATACATATAACCTGATAGAATACCTGGAGATATCCTCACAAAATTCACTTTTCTGTAAAATTCCGTGTAGCTGAAACAGGACACAGTTTTTGTGACATAAAGTCACTCAACGTCAACAGCAAAAGGAGGAGGCGAAGAAGGAAAAAAAAGAAGTGAAAAATGTAGGAATGAAGGTCAGCCAGACGCATGTACAGTTGGTTACCCTAGATAGGCGAACTAGTTTAAGGGAAGAAAAGAGAGGAGAAAAAGGAAAGAATATACTGTCAGTGTGAATACGTGTGTATGCCCATAACTTCGCACCTATAATTTGTCTCTGAGGTCAGTCGATTTCATGAAATGGGGCAGTGAGCGCATGGCTTTGTGAGCCTGCGAGGCGTGGTGCCATGGTACAAGTATCTTTGCCTGAAGATTATCTGCAATCTCATCGGTTTTCCACCATCCGAAAAGCGTCGCGTTTCATCACATAGTTATTAGAAATTGCAACACATGCTCGATCATCTCTTCCCATTTCCACGGAGAACAAATCGGTGTGTGAGTCGGGTGTGTGAGTCGGGTGTGACTCGGGTAAACTGAAAGATACTGATTTCAGTGTATCACCAGACTATTCACCAAACACGCGGCTCGCACGCAAGAAACTTGTTGCATTTGCAAAACCTCAAGGCAAACATTTTAAGCTTCGTCACAACAGGTTAATAATGGACAGCACCACCTATGTATATGATCATTCTACGGAGAAAATAATCCAACGACCATCATAGCTAAAGAATGATCCTGGTGAACAACAAAGAAAATGCCTTCTTTCTATTATATATACTAACATTAGAAGCTTTCTGCCAAAGCTCGACTCGGTTTCTAACCTTATTTCCACCACAGCTAGCAACCTTCTTATTCTAACTGAAACTTGGTTAAACACAACCATTGACAACACCGAAATTCAGATTGCCTTAACCGAGTTCGATATATTCCGTTGCGACCATCATGTCAGGCGAGGAGGAGTGTTAATAGCCACTAACCGCAACCTTCATTGTTTCCAAATTGATATCTCCCCTCCATTGGAAAAACTGTTTTTGTGCACTAAAAATTGCAATAAACAATAGTATGGTCTGACATAGCACAAACATTATCGAAGCGCAATGCAGAAAGTGAATTTCATGACACGTGTATTACGTTTGGTTTACCTCAGCTCCTATTCAATCCAACAAGGCATTAAATCAATCGTCCACCCTGCTCGACCTCTTGTTTGCGACGCATCCTGACAGCTTTTCTGAGATAACATTTTTGCCCGGGCTTAGTGATCATGCGGTAATTCACGCTACTTATCAAATTCATATAGCATATCCTCCTAAAATAAGAAAGATCATAATGCTCTACGACAGAGGGGATTATGTAGCGTTCAATGAAAAGTTAACTCAGTTCAGTTACTCCTTTCTTGAAACGTTCACTTGTCGTTCCGTTGAAGATAACTGGTTAATGTTTAAATCCAAAATACAAGAACTAACGAAAGCCCATATTCCTACCATCACATTAACTGAACGGCCCTCATCCCCTTGGTTCAATAACACATTAAAACGCCTGAACAATAAAAAGAAAAGGCTTTATCGTATCGCCAAGCAATCTAACATGTCACGCGCATGGGAAAAGTACCGCTGCATTGACAAAATGTTTCAGTCTTTTTTGTTTCACTAGCTAACAAAACTAAGCGATCATTCTTTTCAGCCTCAATCCTGATATGCTGCGTAATAACCCTCGTCAATTCTGGAAGGTTGTCAATCCATGCCAAAAGAAATCGATAAAAATACTTGACCAAAATGGCGTCCCTATCCCTGATACTGGACTCGCAACAACACTTAATTCAACATTCTGTTCAGTTTTTACAAAAGAATCTGAAGGCAATCTTCCTTATTTCCCAAACCCTCAATATCCTCTCATGCCAGCCATCACGTTTGAACCGCATGGTATCTGCAGACTAATAGAATCTTTGACGCTAACTTCATCGGCTGGCATTGACAAAATGAACGCGAAAGTTATTAAGAATACAAAAGATGTCGCTAGTGTCATCTTATCACACATTTTTCAACAGTCGCTCTCGTCTGGAGTGGTGCCGCAGGACTGGAAGACAGGTAAGATCATTCCAGTCCCCAAAAAGCTCCTTCAACGTCATGTCTTGACTACCGACCAATTTCCATTACCAGCGTTTGTTCCAAACGGATGGAGCATGTCATCTTTTCCCACATCATGAGATTTCTAATTTCTAACAATTTTTTTCATCATAGTCAGCACGGATTTCTTAAGAATTTATCTTGCGATACTCAACTTGCACTCTTCATAAGTGACATCAGTTCCCAAATAAACCTTAGTGTACATGTAGACTCATTGTTTTTAGACTTCGAGAAAGCTTTAGATAAGGTACCACACAACCGTCTTTTCTTGAAACTTTCAGCCCTGAATCTAAATACCCTAATTTATAACTGGTTGCGCAGCTTTCTGACCGGCCGGCAACAGTTCGTTTTTGCAAAGAAATTTTCATCCCCTCTGTCTCCTGTGCTTTCTGGGGTTCCTCAAGGATCTGTTCTTGTCCCCCTCCTATTTTTAATCTACATTAATGACCTTCCTAATGACATATCTTCGAACATACGCCAGTTTGCGGACGACTGTGTTATTTACCGACCCATTAACAATAGGTCAGATATCCCTGTCCTGCAGCGTGACTTAAAAGCTGTTGAAAAATGGTGTAAGACATGGTTAATGTCAATAAGTGTAAATGTATGGATGGATGGATGGGGTAACTTTATAGAAAGGTCCTGTGAGCTACGGGGCGCAAGGTCCCATAGAGCGGGCTACTCCCACGTTGGGACCGGGAGTTGTAACTCCCTGGACGCATCGTGGGCTCGCTGGACAGCCCAGAGCTGCTCCGCCAGGTCCGTGCTGCGTAATGCGTCTTGTAGCCTGGCAGACTCTTGATCCTTGTTTGCGTGGGTCCGACCGCACGGCCAGAGCAAGTGATGTACGTCTAGTGTGCTATGGCAATTTTCGAAAGGTGATGTTTTGTATAGGTCAGGCATGTACTGACGTAGTCTGTTCTGCGTGGGGTACGTGTTTGTTTGAAGCATTCTGAACGTCAGGGCTTGAGGCCTCGTGAGCTTATTGTAAGGTGTGCTGTATATTCTGCGGTCTAGACAAAAGTGCTTTATGATCTCGTTATATGTGGAGGGAGGGTCCCGATTCTCGCTGGGATGGTCACGACCAGAATAGGTGGCGTCGCGGAAGGTTAGTTCTCGCGCGCTCCTGTGAGCCATCTAATTGAGATTGCGAGGGGCGTCCTCGATCTCTCCGAGGTGTGCCGGGAACCCGCAGATGGTGTGATGCTGCAGCGGTGCGGATCTATTGATTATTTGTAGTGCTTGTCTTGCAACTGCTCCTTTTTGAAAGGCTTTGACGGCCGAGCGTGAATCGCTGTAGACGTGGGTGGTGGTCGAGTATGTGAGCGCGAGTGCGATGACAACCTTTTCTGCTATCTCGGACTTCCTGGTCTTGACTGTGAGAGCGTTTCTCACTTGACCTTGCTTATTGATCGTGGTGGCAACGAAGGCCTTCCTGGTTGGGTACTGTGCCGCGTAAGCGAAACAGGCTAGGATCTTCTTATCACGTATTTCGCGCAGGATGAACGATCCGCGTGCCAGCCTTCTGGGTTGATGGTACGCGGGGTTAATGTTCCGCGGCAGTGGGCGAACCGTGTAGGAGTTGCGTGTGTCCGTCGGAACGCTTTGATATAGATTCTCGATTACTGTGGTGTCATGACCTAGTTTCGCTAGGATTTGTCTACCTGATTAGGATCCAGAGAGTCTTGTCCATTGAGCCCGTTCTTGAGCTTCGGCGATTTCTTCAAGTGTGTTGTGTACCATCAGTTGCACCGGGAGCTCTGTTTCGGTGTTCTTGGGGATTCCCAGCGCTAGTTTGACTAGCTTCCTCAGTTGTACATTTAGTTTGTCCTTCTCCGCTACCTTCCATCTGTGCATGGCCGCCTCGTAGGTGAAGTGGCATAGCGCAAAGGCGCGTGTTAGCTTGAGGAGATTTTCTTCCTCAAGGCCATGTTGTCAGTTGGCTACGTGTCGCATGAGATTATGAATGTAAATAAAACCTCGTTAATCTCTTTCAATCGTGGGCATTCTTATGTAGCACCCGCATACATCTTCGCTATTTCAATAATATCATCTGTGACCTGTTATAAATACTTGGGGCTTATCTTAACGCAAGATATTTCATAGTCCTCTCACATCACTAAAATAACTAACCAGGCCAACCGCACCTTAGGCTTTCTCTGGCGACATCTGATATTTTCCCCTCCTCCGGTAAAAACTCTTGCCTACAAATCTGTGGTAAGGCCCAAACTTAAATACTCATGCTCAATTTGGGACCCTCATCATACAAATCTTTCTAACAGGCTTGAATCTGTCCAAAACCGCGCAGCCCGATTGATCTTCCAAGACGATCCTTCATATGCAAGTGTCACAGCACTAAAATCTAACGCGAATCTTCCTAGACTAAAAGCGAGACGTCAAGTGTCCAGGCTCATTCTATATCACAAATTTTAGCATCCCCCAATTGGTAACAGCGTCATATCGCCAGCTCAGCGCCATTCATCCCGCACCAATCATTCAAAGTCAGTGTACCCCCCACACGCGCGCACATAATCCCATCTTCATTCCTTTTTTCCACGTACAGCGAGAGACTGGAATGATCTGCCTGAAGAAGTGGCGGCCACTCCAGTGCGACTGTATTCAGGATTGCCATCGAACACATTTTCCTTTGAAGCAGCCCACCCCTGATGTAAAACCCCTCTGCAGGGGCATTTGAGGAACAAATAAATAAATAAAAAAAACGTCAATGACGCATTGCAGCGTCTAGACGCATAATGACACATAAGCGTATAGGAAGTGTCACGGTTTCTTTATGCACTGACGGGACTGCATCATCAGCAAGGTCATTTCCGATGGTGCCACAATGTCCCGGAATCTTTTGGAAGATAAAGTCATGTCCGTTTATTCGGGCTTGATTGAGAACCTCTCAGGTCTAAAACACCAGTTGTTCGTAGGTATTGCGTCAAAAGGTTGACGGCACACTCTAAAGGGCTGCCTTGGAGTCACAAAAAACGATCCACTTTTGAGGTTTCGCTTCTGCGATGTCATTAACAGCAGCACCGGCAGCGCCAACTTATGTTGCCGTATAGGTTGTTATATGCGACATGTTCAACGTAATTGTGAGTTGTATAGCAGGGATGATAGCAACGCCTGTGGAGCTGGAAGCTGAGACAGATCAATCAGTGTAAATCTGCGTTCTTTGTTGGTATGTCCCGTTCAGTACTGATAGTGTTAGCTGATGCAGAGCAACTGTTGAGTTTTTATTTATTTATTTATTTATTCGTCTGATTATTTATTTATTTATTTATTTATTTATTTATTTATTTATTTATTTATTTATTTATTTATTTATTTATTTATTTAAGGATACCTTACAGGTCTCAAAGCGAGGCATTGAGTAATGGGGCAGTGCATAAAAAGTACACAGAATATATGACGTCTATAAAACCGTAGCAGTTGCCATAGTATAGTACAACCGTAAGTGCCACCGATGTGAAAAGGAAATTGCTTAGTTCACGATACACTAGTAAAAAAGGCATAATAAATTAGCAAGGAATAATTCACACAGATTATTTTCAGTGAAGTCGCGCAATTAACAAGAGCAGAGAGTTAAACAATTTTAAAAGATTTTAAAAAGACAAAAGTTACTAACGCGACAATCTGACGGAAGAGTGAACACAGCGACCTGATGGTACCAGCGCGACAATAAGATGTAAAACATAGTGAAAGTAGAAGAAAGCATGGTATGACAGCCATGAACCCTCACATTTCTTAAGTCATGTAGTCTGTCAAGGCGTCAGGGAATTAATCGTAGTTGGACCGGGAGGGCGAGGTAGCAACCGAGGGTGTGTTAGCAGCTAGGGTGTAAAATTGAAAATAAAGGGATGCTATTTTACCGCGGCGATAGAATGTGTGGTAGCCTGCTATGTTAACCGACTGCGTGTTTTTCTGTGGTACCACGGAAAAACACATGGTCGGCTCACACATGGCAATACCGCACATACCCTGTCTGACGTTGAATAGCACCCCGTTATTTTCAATTCCACACCATCTCCACAAGCACACCCTCGGCCATGTCCTCGCACAGCTGCCTCAGCCCCTCTCCCCTTTTAAAGAACCCTATATATATTTACTGTGCCGAGGGGGAAACATATGTCGCCTTGACAAAGACAAGTCCACTTGTCGAAATGCTTTTACCTTGTTCTCGTTTTACTTGGAATCATGAAATGGTAACGCAGAAAACAGCGTGCAACATCTTTCATGTGATTCTTCTTAACTGCAGTGTAGTCATTCACTGGAAGCATGCTGAACGCGGTGATAGGTGAACGCGATAGCGATTATACGCCAGCACTCGTGGGAGAGAGACAAGTGCAGTCACAGCTGTGAGAAAGTATTGTTTTGTTTATCAAGTGAATGTTCCTGGGATTGATGTTTACCGAATTTTGAGATTGCTTCGACATTATTCCCCACGTGGTTTTGTGGTTTCAGGTCTAAATGCATTGGTATTTCTTCAGCCAAAACGAAACAACACAGCGTGTTGCGGCAACCACGCGTGGGCTTTTATTGTAGTACTGGTTTCCATTTAGGTCACAACTCATCGATGACATGTTGCGTGAAAGGGAGATTATAAAAATCTGGGTTCTTGCAAACTCACTCACGTGCAACAGCATGTGCGCCGCCGTGCATGCGGCACGCGAGTGTCGCTCGTTAGCGAGCACTCTCCTTACTTCGTGATATGCATAGACTAAAATGCGAGTGTTCAAAAACATACCAACTGCACTTTTTGGCAATAAGTAGGCTTTACCTAATAAAAATTAGGCTTACCTGCAGCAATCTCATAGACTACATCCGAAGTACCAAGATTTTACCGCCAAGTGTCGCCACATACTGGTCTTTTAGAGTGTGTTTGCCCATTTGAAATTTTAATTACTACTCAAACTGCACATGGGAGGCTGGATTATATTACTATAAATCATGGTTGTTTCATGTCTATCAACATCTGAACACATTCTCGCCAGTTGTAAGTCCCTTAAAGGCTCTCTATATCTAATGGCAATCTGGAATCGCACTGTCACAAGTGGAAGTTTAGACATCATTGTAAGTTCATACTGATTGAGCTCCAAAAGCTCACTTTCTATATGTAACATACTCTCTTTTTGAAAGGCAGCAAGCCTTGAAGTGTTAGTGCACCAACGCAGAAATAATTGTTTAGAATAATACTGCAGCCCGCATCACCAAAAAAAAAAAACGGCTTCATGTTTAGACGCAAGGCATATTTGAGGCAGAGCTGGCAGCCCATACTGAAAAGGAAAGCCCTTCCATCTGCATGTGTGCATGTAATGGCAGCAAGGAACACGCTCAACCTGGCCAAGAAAAGCAGCAAATGCTGAACTCAGAAAGATACTGCATGCACAAAATGCAAGCTATGTGCAGAAAACTGACAAGTTGAAAATGACTTAAGTGAGCCTCTGCATCTTAATGTAGAGCTTCAGAAGGCTCTGGCGCCGAAGATTTTTGCAAGTGGTGAGTGACCTTTAAATGTTCTTTTGATAGGTATTTACACGAAATTCCGATAGCACCCATCTCACGATGAATGTCAGTGTTAGCACTAAAACCCATTCGCATTGAAGCAGTGCAGTGGCACACCTAATTGGCACCGCTGAAATGCCTGTATGAGGCGTGTATCTGGCTCTCTTGTGCTTCCCATCTTGCAGCGCCAAAATGGAGTCCACCTGTGGTGTTTGTGGGAATTCAGACAATGTTTTTAGTATATTTAACGTGGATTCGATTAAGCAGTTTCTTTTTGTTTTTGGAGAAAGGCACATACCCGGTGACCGAAGTTGTTGTCGAAGAGGTTCATCATTGTTTGCGACATACCCAGTTACAAATACCCACTGTCCCAAGTTAAGGTGAAAGAGATTTATTGAATAGGGGCACCTACACGGCAGCACATAACAAGGAACCCATGTTCGCACAAATCATGTTATTACAAAACAGCACGCACCCACTGTCACATAGAATGACCCAAGTTAGTCCGATTATTGGTCTCAAAAACCGTTTTCTCCGCATGTAAGCCCAATGCGCTAACTATAAGGCAATGAACATAACAGCGACCCAAGTTGGCCAGAAAACAGTTAGACCCTGACAGACAGACAGAGTGTAAAGTGTGTGAAGTACCCCCCCCCTCCCAGAATGCTAATCGCATTGTTACCTGAAATAGGCCGAATTACGTTTACCTAAGTGAAAGTTGAGCAAATAGTAAGTGTGTTGTCGCTCGCCGGTATCAATCGTTTGTGCACCAGTAACAGTTCTCATAGCATACCGTGGTAGTCCATGATGAAATCGTATCAGCATCTGTGCAGTGGCTAAAATAACGTCCATTCATAGGATTCATCTTCACTACATGAAACTTGCGGTCAGCGCAGCTCTTGCTTACCATGGGTTCATCCGCAGCGCACAAGTTGGCAGAACACCATGCGTTTTCAGTGCAGTGCACCCGAGCAAATTTAGAAATATTTCTTGCAGAAGAAAGGAAAGGAAAAGGTGGGGGAGCTTGTGACGTTAACACATCATAGGCCCTTGACTCCATTATGGGACAGGGCAATGGATGAACATCGTCGATGCTGTTCAAAGCAATGAGAAAGTTTTCTCTGGCGTGGGTTACTTGTTCAAAGTCCAAAAGATGTTAATCATCAATGTCATTGGAAGTTGCTGCATATACATGTTTACTTTGTAATGTAGGAACGTAATATACATACAACTGTGTGTTGTTGGTGTGACAGGCTATTTGGTGTCGCTGGGTGAAAAGCTTTGCTGCCCTCGAGCAAAATAATACTTCATGGACAGGACGGTTTTTTTCTTGTTTACCATCCTCGTGTGTGGCTGTTAAGTCTTAATTATAGCTGAAAGTGAAAAAAATTTTCGTGCACCCTACACCAGCACAAGGCTACTTATTTCCTCTGGAGCTTGATGCTACTGTTGGACGCATGACATTTTCTCACTTTCATAAAGCTTACTTTAGTTTATGAATCTCTGCAGAACTGATTTGCAAGCATTGCTTGTGCACTATCTTCGGGATGCAGCATTGCAGCTTCGGTCTTCGACAGCCCCGTAGTGCTTCTGTCAGACCAGTTTCGTAAGATTTCGCTGACACCACTGCTTATTTGTCATGAACAGAGTTTAACAGACTTGCCCTTGCTAACCAATATTTTGTGTGCACGCGCTCATACTTATCGAGTCACTCTCACCAATAGTCACCTACATACGTATAGCACTTTTCACAAGAACTTGCTGACACATTTACGACATTCACACCCATCTGCGTGGAAAACGTTCAGAAAAGTTGTCTTATCCAGATATGCCTTGACTAGTTCCAAGCCAAGCTTTTCTTTTTTCAGGAAACCATCACTATTCTCTATTTGTATGCCTAATTTTTATGGATAGCGTTCGTTATTGCAATATCAGCACTAAATTTGGTGTTTTCTATTATATTTCAGTGTTTCTAAGTTGCAGACAGACATTCTCGCAGAAACTATTTGAAGCTTGACATTTCTTGGAATAGAGGCTATATATGGCACGTTATTTTCGGCACTCTGAGTATAGAAAACCACGGAGGTGGCAGCGGCAAAACATCTTCTTTGAGCCACATTCATGCTAGTGGGCCCACGAGAGATTTGTAAGTGCTCTGGCTTCTGGAGTGAGCGGCACTTGCTGGTATGCAGCAGAAAGGTCGAGCACACGAAATATCTTTCCACCTGCTAGTGTTGAATACAAGTCCTCTGGTCTTGGTAGCGGGTAGTGTTCCGTTTTAAACACTGTGCTTACCGTAACTTTAAATCCCCGCATGTCCGCAGGCTGCCATCTTTCTTCTGCACCACTACAACCGACGTTGCCCATTCACTATTTGGAACTTGCCGAAGCATGCCCGTCGTTACCATTTGGCCGAGTTGTTTTTCTACTCTTTCACGCTGCGCGAATGGAACTGACCGCAGCAGCAGCAGCATTCTGTTTCAGCACCATTTTCTCCTCGAAATTACGCACTGCCCCCAACGTGCCCGAAAACACCAAATAATTTTTTTTTTTCACGCAGTGCTTCAACGCTGCTTCCTTTCGAAATGTGGCCGATCTGCTGCCACTCAAACTGAAGGCGTTCAAGCCAGTTGCGACCTAGCAGTGCCGGCAGCCGCCTGCCGTTATAGCGGGACGCGATGATGGGCAGCTTGATTTTCTGATTGCCATAGACGACTGATACGTCACAGCGGCCTATCAAAGATAACTGTTCTCCCGTGTACGTGCGCAATGACATGGTGGTGGGCACTCACTTCATGTGTGGAAAGACAGAATTGTAAACACTCTCAGGCGCGCAAGTGACGATCTGCATTCTCAATGGCTGGCTTTCCACTTGAACATTTACACATTTACTTTAACTTGATCACGTGCTGGAATGAGCACTGGCTTTCCTCATTCCGCAGGCCTGCAACCAATCTGGCCCGTAAAGCATTTTGCAAGAATGTGCCAGAGTCGCTTTTCCTGGCCAAGTGTTTCAGCTCAACAATAAACTCTTGCACACCTTCATGCTCTAGTTGTGCGCGGCGATCGAACTTGCAACGTTCGGCAATCACAGAGTTTTTCGCGCAGTAATGGGTTTTAAGCAACCGCTGTACCTTAGCATACATTTGTTCGGTGGGTGTTTTCGGAACACTCAGACTTTTCAGCACCTGATAAGCTTCTGCGCTAGTAACTGCCAAAAATTCAGACAGTTTGGTTTTCTCAGCGAGTTCGTTCGCGCCGACAAAAAGTTGAAAATGTTCCACGTATGATTCGAAGTTCTGAGTTTTAGCATCAAATTCCACTATCCTCCCGTAAGATGGAATTTTGACAGTACCGGTCACAAGTTGCGTCCTAAGTAGTCACTACCTCCCGTCAGCACTTTGGCTGGAGTTCTGTCGACACCTCCATTGGCTGTCATGCTCCTTGAACATGTACAGCTCAGTCGATGGTCGACGAACATTCCGGGTACTCTGGCTGGCCTTTCCGCGTAGAACGTTGCTTCCGCAGTGCCGAACCTGCTCCACGCGCAGGCGAAGTGTCTCGTCGCAAAATGATATGACTGGTGCCAGACATGGACGACAAACAAAGAAAATTTTTTCAACATTACGCAGGAACATATATAGGCCCCAGAGACGCGATAACGCCGCACTGAGTCATGGTTTTTTCAAGACCGCGATGACGTCACAACAAAGCGTCCCGCTATCACAGGTACTAAGTTGAAATTCCTAACACGCTTCACTAGAGCTTTTCGAGCCTATTTGTTTATTTGAAATGAGGGAACATCGAAATGCACAATTATTTTAGAATTGAAAAGGTGGCGGTTATCAGTAGAGCTGTTAACTCCCCAGTACAATCACTGAAATCCTGGTGAGCCAGACTTCAAATTGATTTCCGCTAACTGCAGCCACTAAATATTTTTGGGGGGTTCACCCCCCCCCCCAATTCACCCAAATATTGATAAATTGAGTGCCACTCCTTTGTGGCGCTCTGTGGATAAAAGAAAGCTTTTGGATGAGTGAGACGGATAACATTTGTTACAACTTAATTGATGGATTGCTTGAATAATTAGTGAGATTATGTGTAAGTAATTGTTCAAACAAAACAATTGAAATAGAAATTGGCAGGACATTTAATTGCATTTTTTTTCCTTTGCCTGAAGATGTACTGCCATGTGGCAGCGGAGAGCAGATGGATCAAGATGAGGTTGGTAGGAAATATTTTAAGCGTGCTCTTTTTATGCCTATGCAGGGTGTTTCAGCGAACACTCTCAAATTTTTTTAGAGCTTGCCTGTGACAGATAGCGCAATTCCAGTTTTTGAGCTGGTCTACTCGATGCGACACACTACGTGCAAAAAAAAATTGAAATGCTAAATCCGGTTACTCATGCTTGCATTACAATACGTTTTGTTAACAAATTAACTGGAACGGGATTGCGTTTCTCCGCAAAGTTCGGGAATTTATACCTCGAAACTAGTGACATCTTCAAAATTTGTTGCAAGTGGATCCGTCTTGCGAGCTCCACGGCTGTAATTTGTAAATCGCAATATGGGCCATATTGTACTTAATGAAAACTTAATTTATGAATTTTTATTATTTCATCGATTTTGCCTCTCAATTTTTGTGCAAGTATTGTCCGCTGCTTCGGGTAGATAAACTCATAAACTAAAATTCTGATATTTGCCACAGGCAACTTTTAAAGATTTCTGAAAATGTTTGCTGAAACGCCCTTTATATTATACGCATGTGCTTTTTTTCAGTACTCGCAATATTGTGCGATCATAAATTGCACATGACGCTTTAACCAATGATCATAATGCCTCTATTTGATGTCATTTACTTCAAAAGAAGTGCACAATATCGCTGCTTCATGATGGTGTAAGTGGTGCCACTCAGCAAGCTTTCTGGGATGTGTTGCAGGCCTCCTTTCACGTCTAGTGTGGATAATTTCATTTCCTGCAACATGATAGGTAGCTTTGTAGTTGAATCTGCACTTACAGCGTGCTTGTAATGTGTAGAAGTGAGTTAATGATCATGCATCCATCCTTCTTTGTTTGAAATCTCTTTTTGTACACGTGTGAGAGTACACGTGCACAGCACAATTTAGAGATGGCCCATTTTCTTTCTTGACTGTTGATGTGTTGTTCTGTCATTAAAGGGACACTAAAGGGAAAAATTATTTCTTCTGCATCAGTAAATTACCATTCTACAACACCAAAATCACCACTCTTACAACGATAAGACGTTTGGTAAGCCAGAAAAAGCGCAACAACGAAATACAGGTGGCGACGCCTACTTGAGTTCCCGCACCTGGGGGCTGTGACGTCATGGATTTTGATGGCATCTTCTAGGGTCTACTAATTATATATAGCGGTACAGATTGACTACATTTTGTTCTAAAGGAACCAAATATTAAACATGGCAAGTTTCAGGAACCTTCATTCAGCCAACGCTGCCCAAATGCGAAAACATACTTTGGAATCCCTGACGTCACGCTGACGTACCGGCACTTGGCTTTTGGCGCGAAATTCAAATACTGATACTTGGACCTCCATTTCCTCATCTAATAATCAAAGTATTTTGTTGGAATGCCTGCCGGCAGGCTTCTCAAACAATGCTTCATTAGACTAAACTGATTTATTGTTTCGCTTTAGTGTCCCTTTAAAATAAATTTTTTGAAAGTAGCGAGATTATTAGTTGTTTTGTTAATTAAAGCTGTGGTTTAGAATAAATTACTAAACATCATCAACAGTTTACAGCTTCTAAAAAATATTGAGAATACCTAAATATGATTGTTCACAGCTAGAAGCACTGCACAATTACGAACATTGTACTCGCGCTCTAGTGGCCTCCTACAGCTGTTCTACATCACAACTTCCTTTCACTTTACTGCAGTCTGCTCTCAAACTAATGTGACGCTGCAAAGCTTTACTAATAGGCAGTGCTGGTGGAAGCCTCGAGCAAAGTGACACCAATGAGTGCAAAGGAAAAGAAAATGAATTGCACGTTGAAAACTGTAAGAGAATTACTTCAGGGTAAAACAGAGGACTGTACACTTTCATTGCATTCATTACATTGAGAGCGATCGTTGTGAGGCGTTCTAATTTTTACAAACCTGTATTCATTGCTTTTAAAATTTCTGCTGCTGTATCAACTTTGATTTGAAACTTGTACTATATGTACTTTACTTTTGTCTCTCCCCAATTCTCAGCCCAATTAAATGCTTGTCATTGAACAAGAACCCTGGACCTCACAGGAGGCACTGGACGCTCTCATGAGCGAACTGCCAGAGGACTTCCAGACTGGGATAGGCAGTGATAGAGATGATGGAAAGGTAATAATATTATGCCTTAGGGCTGGCTTTTTTCATGACATGAGAAGTTAAGATGCATAAAAACGTGAATTTGTCTACGATGCCATGCACCTTGGTATTAAGAGGTATGCCTACGTTTTCTAATGCGTTGCATTGCAATCATCTCTTGTGTCCGCTCATTTGACAAAACAACAGCTCTGGTGGTTGTGTAATTTTTGCATGAGCACTCTCTGAGCAGCGACAAGCAGATGACGCACTGAGGTTGATGTGTATGACCGAAGTCCTTGCACAGGTCCTTTAAGATAATTTACCCTACCTCGGGCACTGCCTAATCTCGGGGTTATGCTGGACAAGTTGTAATAGTGGCATTTTCAGTTACAGTATACAAAATATGGTTTGTCCCTTTTTCGAAGAAATTTGTAGAACACAATATGTTATTGCATATTCACAGAAGCTGTTCTATGTTTCCCTCGTCAACTCGTGGTCCACTGCAGCAAAAGGTGCACGATTTGCAGGTTGCCGACCAAGTTAAAGGTTTGCTTGAAAAGGCGTCCAATTTGAGAGCGGCGTCCTGCTGCAGAGTCGGTTTGGAGGAGCTATGAGCATTTTAGTGCGATTCCGTAGTGTCTTGGGCAGCTAGTTGCAACACTGTTAGTTTCAGGAATGCCAGCAATGCGAGTGCGCAGCTTGGGCCGCAAACGCGAAAAGACGTTGTGCTTCATGCTAGTGTGTATCTAGTTGGAAAAAAGCGATATTTACCTGTCAACGTCATTGCCTTTTTGCGCCGCTTAGTGCAGCAGTTTTCCTAGTTTGCCCCATCATGAGTGAAGCAGTAGGTGGTGTGTAGGCACTGATGATGTATGTTGGAGCTGCAGCTCGTGGACTACAAGGCGTCACATGCTAATTTGACAAGAACGACAAACCTTGTGCGGAAACTGTGTAGTCACACCATCTGAAGGCCTACTTCCCTGCATCTGGGTACACTCACATTACTGAAACGCTCACTGTCAGCGCTCGTAAGTGTCATGATGCAGTACTTCGCTTCACCGCTCCTACATAGTGGAGCCATCCATGTCATGATGTATCATATTTGGGGTGTTGACGCCGACGTCACATCAGTTACACAAAGTTGATGGTGTACCCCGGCCACGTGACCCCGGCATTAAACACTTTCGCTTCAAATACAGTTTCCGCCCATGGTTTGTCTTTGCATCAGATTAGCATGTGATGCCACGCCACTTACAGACTGCAGATTTAGCATGCGTCAGCAATCCTTACATGCTGCCTACTGCCTCGCTTGTGAGGACCCCAACTAAGAAACTGCGGCATAAAGCGACGCAAAAAGGCAACAACGTCAACAGGCGAATCTCGCTTTGATTAGTTTATTTCAACTTAGAATATCGAATTAATCCGCTAATTTAAACTGTGCCGTAATTGCCTAGATAAAGATATAAAGAAAGCTAGGTGAGAGTATTTTGCAAATTTCTTTGCAACTGCTGCTGGATGCTCTGAAATTATGTGGAAAAGGCTCAACTCTGTATTAAGGCATCATCCGCCTGTCAGTAAAGTTTTTAAATGAGATATTAATTGCATAGAATTATCTGGGAAGCGCCTTGCAGATACATTTAATATATATTTCGCAAGTGCAGGAAATACTCTGATGCTACCAAATGATCTTAGTAATATTCCGGTTATTAGCAACACTATTTTCCTTAAACCTGTGGCTGAAAACGAAGTAAGCCACATAATTAAAAATCTAAACACCAGCAGTGCGAAAGACGGGTTACAGATAAAACCTTTCAAATACGTTGTTGGTATTCTGGCTCCATGCATTGCATATATTTTCAACCTTTGTCTCAGTCAAGCTATTTTTCCCAGTAATATGCAAGAAGCACGATTTAGTGTCCCATTTAAGAAAGGTGATAGAAATGACATGAGCAACCATCGTTCAATATAAGTTCTCCCTATGTTCTCGAAGGAACTTGAAAAAATAATTTTAAATCGGCCTATGTATTTTGAGCAAAAACATGAACTTCTAAATGAATGCCAATTTCGCTTTCGCAAAGGCCTCAGCATGGAGTGTGCCTTACTGGCTCAGAACGAGTAAATTTCAAGGGCAATTGTTGAGGGAAAACTGGTTCTGGGGTTGTTTGTAGATTTTCAAAAGCATTTGATTGTGTCAATCATTCACTTCTCATTAGGAAACTCCTACGGTATGGCTACCGCGGGAAGGCTGCATCCGTCATCACAGGTTATCAAGAACACCGAAAGCAAAGGGTTGGTATTAATGATGAACTCTCTAGTCCACTGCCCGTTTTTTGTGGCGTGCCACAAGGCAGCATTTTGGGCCCTTTCCTCCTTTATTTTATATATTATAATAATGGTATCATTAGTATCAGCATCAAGGCAAACTGTATAATTTGCGCCGATGATACTAGCATATTCTTGATAAGAAAGTCGGCAGATGAATTAGTTGAGGAAGCAAACTTAATCCTACAAAGATTGCGTAAATGGACACGTAAAAAATGTCTTAAAATAAACACAAACAAAACAAAAGGAATAATTTTTCGAGGCAACAATAAAAGCGCAATAGTTAATACGCATACATTGCTAAATTTATCGCCTATCGATATAGCTGCTTTCTTTAAAACTTTAGGTGTTATCTTTCAAGAAAATTTATCTTGGGCCATTCATGTAAATTCCTTGACAACAAAATTATCTCAAGCAATCGGGCTTGTTTACCGTAACCATCATATACTGCCAACAAAAAAAATTATGCTGATTTTCAACACACTGTTTCTTTCTAGTCTAAACTACTGTCACTTAGTTTGGGCTGCTACCACACAGGGAAATTTAGAAAAACTTCATGCACTGCAAAAAAAAAATTCCTACGAATAATAGAAAATGTTCCAAAATATGTTCACACGCGTGAATTGTTTATGAAATACAATGTAATTCCAATTGCTATTAGGCTCGATTATCGACTCTGTAGAGCATACAACCAAGAAATAAAAAAAATGGAGCCAGCTTTCTAGGAACACTATCGGATTTAAAAATCAACATTACAACATATACGACAAGGTCCAGAGAGGTTTGGAAAGTTGAAACCGTTAGAATGACATACGGACAACAAACTGTTCGTAAGAAGCTGCCAAGATTACTGAATAAATTACACAACGAAACCACTGGATCGGAAAATACCTCTTTTAAAGCTCTGTATAGTTATTTCTGCCTGCACCAGATTGTTTCCCTGGCTTTCGCAATTTTTTTCTTATCGAAACCAACTAGTCCCATTGCAGTGCTTACATTCTTGGTTTTTCATTTGTTTAGTTTGTATGAGAAATGTTGTTGTTGCAGCTTGTGTTATGATTATATCTTTCTCACCGCCGTGTTTTTTGAACAGTTGCGATACCGTTGTGTCTATCATTTTTTTTATTCTTATTGGTTTGAGATTTTTTTTACTATGCCCTGTTATAGCACATCTTTTTTTTCCTAATTTGTGTCGCATGGATTGCAATGCTCAATTCTGTGTAAAGGACATTTGTAAACAATGATGTATTGCCTTTGTGTTTGCTAACGCCGCGCAAACGCCAATGCGGGGGCCTGCGGCTTCTTCAAGCTGTCCATGTGCCAGCTTTTTCTGCATGCCACTCGCGCCATGTACTGATGCAAATAAACTTCATTGTCATTGTCATTGTCATCCGGCAAGAGACACGCCAGTGTGAAACAGAACGCCTTCGCGTCTTTGCAGTGCATGCTGCAAACTTTGCCACTCATATACCTGATGCTGAGCGCGTCACAAGTGGCTGTCCAAGACAGTGCCGAGACAAGTGGATAATGCTCGTACGTTCGCTGAAGCAACTAGGCAGCAGGACGCCAACTGCCAGCAGCACGCTGCAGCAGACCTGAAGTTCACGAAACAATTAATAAAAGAATGTTCGTTATCCTTTGTACAGCTTGTGAAGACCTGTGGTTTATGGCGGATGCGCACAGTGCTCCAGCGTGGGGAAGGCAGTGTGTTTAGGGGATATTTCCCGGTCATGAGTCCTTCCACTACATTCGCTCGTGGTAATTCTCGAGGATCCCTGTGCAGTGGTACGGCGCCGTCGGTGACTACCTGCAACCGATTTCTTCATGTACGATAAACAGGCAACAGCTTCTGTGAAAATATGTTTCACTTTCGTGTTCCACCTAATCCTATGAAAAAGCGATCAACTATATTTTTGTTTGCTTTTTTCCGCTTGTATTTCTAATGTCAAACTTGACCTGGCTAGGCTGTTTTAAGCTAGGCTTCTTGCACAGTCGAGATTTTTTGCACATGGCCTCAAAGCGATGCAGATAATTTGTGTAACAATTTATTGATTGTGCTATTTCGCTGGTGGGCTCTCATTCAGGAAAATGCATTGCCAAAACTCTCATATGCAAGATGTAATGTCCACCATCACAGGCAAAAAGCATGCAGCTCATGCTTTTTCACTGTAGCCTAGATGGTGTTTATTGTTCGTGTTGAACTACAATGCATCATGCAGTTGTTTATACTGCAGATCTATGCCGGGAGCAACCGGTGGCTCGAAAAGAAGGAATGGGGCACATTATTTCGGGCCTCAATAGATTTCATGTCTTGCTGCATGGCATATACTGTCTAGTGTATCAACTGAGGAGCCGCGAGGTGACAGGAACACTGTCGCATAAGTCCCGCCAAAAGGGGAGACGGAGCTTAGACTAAATTTAATGCCTGAGAAAGTGGCCTCACAGAAAGGTGTGCAAGGGCCCTATAACGTAAAACTATTCTAATAAGTTTCTATTCAAATCTGCTGAAATCAAACCTGCGTAGCCCCCGACACAAGCGTCGGGCGGCGACCCGCAGCGTTGCCTAAACAGCCCAATGAAACACTCTCTTATTTTATAGGAGGGTAATTTTCTTTGATTTCAAAACGAATACCAGGGCCGACATTGAGCGGTGTTTCGTTTTTAATTGGCTTCTAGGAGGCAATGATCGCGCTCAAGTGGAGAGGGTTTCAATCGTGCTGAGCCAGCTCACTGAAAATAGATAATCGGATGAAAAGGGCTGTGCCCGTGCCTGCGATTGGTCCGCTTTCTCTTACTTAGCTTGCTGTGGCTGGTAAAAAATCGCGGTGGTGAAACCCATGCTCTCCGGCAGGTGCGACTAGCCAATGCCTCAGCAATCGTCGGCAGCCATTTTTATTACTATCGGAGCGGGGTAGCCTTGGGCTATTCGGAAAAAAAATCAATTTTGTTCGGCATATCAATGCATCTTTAACACGTACACGTCGGTTTGACGCGGTAAGTTTTCGCTGTTTTGTGACGTCGCATGACAGGCAGCAGGTGAAGCGGGTGCAGCCTGAAAGCTTTTGACCAAAAGCCGTGGGTAAATTGCGAAGAGGCGCCGAATGTTAAATAACTATTTTTCTTTTGTTAGGTCAAATCTTGCATATTCACTAAGTACACGTCAAATCAGATGGGAAACTATCGCGGTTTTCGTGACGTCGCGTGAGAGACAGGCAAAATGGGGACAGCCGAAATAGGTTTTTGAACAATCGAGGAGGGCTCAATGTGTAATTGGAACAGAAAAGTTTTGAAAGCTTTGCGTTATAGCGCCCTAACATAATGCATTTAGATCTTATACTGTGACCTACACTGAAATGTGTCAATTCAGTCAACTACTGTTTCAACTGAGATGGCCGACTATTGCGCAGTTCATTTATTCAGATTTTTGAACCTTGCGATGTTCATAAATCACAAAAATTCTGTATGCTGGAGTATTGTACCACGAAGCCCCTTGTATGTCTAAAGTTGGCTATGTTTACAATGCTTTGTCAAATAAAGGAGCTTTCTGTGTGTTTAGTTTAGTTCTGCTGATTATCACTCAAGTAAAACCACAGTGCCTGGAACAATTACTATAGCGTCTGCTGTTGAGTGTACGGTCGGGGGTTCAGGGTAGCGGGCGCCTAATGGCCCCAGTAATGACGAATCTGAAATAATGAATTTGCCAGGATGCTATATTCGAAAGGTCCCCAAAAACGCTTGTCATTACATTGCTCCATGCATATACACTTGCGTGCTACCTGGTCATACAATATTTCGTGCATGTCATGGCATCGCTACAGGTAAATGCATGCACAAAATCTACATTATCTGGCAAGATGAACAGAGACACACATCCCTTAAACACTTCGATCATACTCGGTTACTTCGCAACAAACATTGTCTCGAGCTCCAGTGTAGAGATTAAGGGTAGAGCCAGCACCATTTAAAGCTGATTGATGATGGACTATAAGTACATCAAATGAAAATCATGAAGAGTGCATTGCTCTTTAACGCAAATGAACAGTTATATCGATTCCCACAGGTGTGTACGAGATCCACGTAGTACTTTAAAGTGAAGCTTTCTTAGTGAACCTCGCGCTCACTGCGGTGGTGGCGGCTGCTACTGCTGCTGCTGCTGCCGCTGCTGCTTCCGATGCTGCTGCTGACACCGCTGCTTCCGCTGCTGCTTCTGCTGCCGCCACCATAGACGCCGCCGCCACCGCTGCTGCCACCACTGCTGCTGCTGCCACCGCTGCTTCCACTGGTGCTGCTACTATCGCTGCTGCTGCTGCCGCTGCCGCCACTGCTGCTGACACTACCTCCGGTGTTGCAGCTGCTGCTGCCGCCGCCGCCGCCGCAGCTGCTGCTGCTACTGCCGCCGCTGCCGCCGCCGCTGCTGCTGCTGATGTCGTCGCCGCCACTGCTGCTGCTCCTACTGCTTCTCCTGCTGCTGCTACCACTGCCGCCACTGCTACTGGTGCTGCTGCTGCTGCTGCCGCTGTTGGTGCTGCGCACCTGCTACCGCTGCTGCCGCCGGTGCTGCTGCAGCGCAACTGCTGCCGCCACTGCCGCTGCTGCAGCCTCTGCTGCTGCAGCTGTTGCTGGTGCTGCTGTTGCCGCCACTGTTGCGACTGCTGCTGCCGCAGCCGCTGCTGCTGCGTTCTCACTGAATGGATCATACTCGTCTTCGGGCGGCGCTTCCACGTGGACCATCGCATCTGTGCCTCTTTGGAGTGGTTGGGTGCCCCCAAACAAATAGTGCAAAAAGCCAGCTTGCCTCTTTCCACCCCTATAATGCAAGTTGTGTCCATAGGTGCATTGCCGTGTTTGTCGACATGCCACCGAAATTTACTAAAATAGCATAAACACGAGTTTCAACACACGAGCCTTATGCATAGTAACGGAACGCTTCGCTGTATGGATATACATTTCAAGCGCATTTTAAAGAGAGTTTTGAATTCGCTCCTTGCTTTTCACTTCCAGCTTTCTTGTCCATATATACATGGGCAGGAATGTGCCCGAGGAAGGCCAGAAAAAAATGCATGAAGAATGTTCAAAAGCGCATTGCCCAGATGCCGGGTGACTTATGACAGGTTTCATTGTTTGTTTGTGAACTTATTTGCTGACTGGGCTACTTTTTGTGAACAAAAATAATTTCAGGTATTTCCAGAAACAACTATTTTCTGCCAAATAAAACAAGGCTGCGCATGTGCAGGCCTAATGGGCTTAGGCACAAGCTCCAACAAGCCGATAAGAATACAACCCGATATGCTAACAGGCGGATAAGCCAACAAGTGGATAATAAGCCGACATGCCATTGTGCAGGCAAGCCGATATGCGAGATTTCCGCATAGCCAACGGATTGGTAGGCTTTTGCTTTTTTTGATTGGGGTTAGACCCATTAACAAATGTAAAACTTCATCACTCAGCGCAAGACGTGCCTGCATAATTTGGCATTTATTCGAACGTTATTGTTGATATTCTCGGTTGTGCGTCGCTTAGCCGAACCTTGTTTGATGAGATTGCATGCGTAAGACATTTTTATAATAATTTCTGGAAACCACGCTGGCGCCAGCAATTACACTACAACGTTCGATGAGTTGTGTATAGAAGCCAAACCAATTGACCCCAATATCAGATTTTTGGTGATCCTCCACTGGGTTTGATTGTTACTGAACAAGAGCTACTTCCGCCACTTACAGTTTTGCTACTGTGTTACTTAGCCTCACTATCACGTACCACCTGGTGACACCTACCTGGTGGAGGTGATTTGCGTTAATCTACCGGACGCTCCGGACAAGCCATGATCAAAGCCCGGAGCACGAAGACAATACCAACGTTGTCCCGAACCATCGAGATAACCGCAGGCTACATCTGCCCCCGGAACACGGCCTTCTACCAAGAAGATTGAGGCCAAATCAAAAACCCCAATAGCAGCGCCAGCGTCTCCCATCGTGCTGCAACAGCTGTTAACCTTCTGTGGATTATCATTTAAAGAGCCGGATAAGTGCCTCTAAACGTACCAGAGGGTCACTGAATAGAACAACTGGAGGTTCGACCACAAGCGGCGGAATGTGTATTTCGCTTTAGAAGACGTCGCCAGGAAATGGATTGAGAAACGGGAATCGACCCCGACTTCGTGACGCCCAACTGCAGCGGCTTCGTGCAGACAATGTCTTCTGCAAAGACCGAGCCTAAGAGCTAAAGGAAACCCGCGTACAGCTGCAGAACGAGTACGTCGCCATCTTTGAGAAAGAGTTGATTCACCACTTCCGCCGCGCCAACCCAGGTATATCTGAAGGAAAGAAAGTTTCCTTCTAAATGCGGGGTGTGAAAGAACAATTATTCGCCGCATTCATACGCAACCCGCGCAAGAGTCGCGGACGTTGTTTTCGAGACCACAATCATTAAGAGGGTATAGTAGGGTAAATCAGCCAAAAAATTGATTTTTGATTTCATCAATAAAAAAATAATACACATTGTGGGGAGCAAAACAGTGCCGCGGCGAGCGCGTAGGAGCGCTCTAAGCCGTTTAACAATGGCGCCGAAACCACGCCTCCTGTTATCTAAAAATCACAAACGCGAGGGTTTTTTTACATGTTCTTTTCGGTCAATTTTTCAGTGTTTACGTAATGTTCATGATAAATATATTTAGATCGGTTAAGTGCATTAACTTTTTGGCTTGTTTTATAAGTTGCGATTGCAAATTTGTCCACCAGGGATGCTGTCATAGCGAATCGAAGCCCACTGGTTGTTTTTTGTTGTGGGCGCATTTTGCGCGTGTTATTTGACGTTGGATTGCCGGGTATTTTGCCTCATTATGGTAAGAACGGCTTGGAAAAGGACGAGGAAGAGGAAGTTTCGCGGAAACCAATTTACAAGGGAAGAAACGAACGTGGAGCTGGCGAGTCGAAGTGCTAGTTTTTCAAAAATAGGGGGGAGTGTGCCATGTGACACATTCAGCGTAGAAGAGGCTACCACTTCAGCATTTCGGTTCCTTGACATTGAGATCCTTCGAGACTTTCTACGGGAGTCGGCATCATGCAAGAAATGCAGGAAAGGTGAGCTTCAGCTGAACGAACAAATTGATGAGAGGAGTGGACTGGCGTGCACCACGAATGTCTGTTGCGATGAATGCGGTGCGACGAGCTCATTCAAGACATCTGAGCGATCACAAACAGCCATGTTTGAGGTAAATGAACGGTTTGTTTTTGCGCTACGGACATGTGGAAAAGGACTTCTGGCTGGCCGTGTGATATGCGCTGTTATCAACATGCCTCCGCCGCCTACGAAATTTGCGTCGTACACTACGCGCCTACTTCATACAACAGCAACAGTTGCTTCATGAAACATCACCCGGGCCGTTGAGGAGGTGAAGGCTGACATGCATGGCAGTTCCCAACCACAAGAAATTGCTGCTACT
The DNA here is from genome assembly GCF_038994185.2 of Dermacentor albipictus. Lineage (NCBI taxonomy): Eukaryota > Metazoa > Arthropoda > Arachnida > Ixodida > Ixodidae > Dermacentor > Dermacentor albipictus. The sequence goes on from NW_027225662.1 coordinate 28,959, forward strand.
GTGGATGGAACCTGGATGAAGAGAGGGCATTCATTCCTGCACGGTGTCGTCACACTCATTTCAGCTGACGCATGCAAGTAGCTAGACTTCGAAGTGGAGACTAAGTTCTGCTATCTGTGTTCGCGACATCTCCACAATGACAGCAGCCAAGACGAGTGCAAAGCAACACACATTGGACCCTCTTGAGGTATGGAAGCTGTGGGTGCTGTGAAGATTTTTGCCTGGTCTGTTGAAAAATACGAAGTGATGTAACCAAATTATTGGTGACGGGGACAGCAAGGCATAGTTTGCCATGAAAGCAGCAAAACCATATAGCAATGTCATTGAAAAGCACGAGTGTGTCAGCCATGTGCAAAAACATATGGGAACCAGGCTTAGAAACCTGAAGACTAGTTTGAAAGGTAAGAAGTTCTCAGATGGACTTCCACTATCTGGGAGAGGCCGTCTCACAGAGAAGGATATTGACTCCTTCCAATTTTACTGTGGCAAGACCATTCGTGAGAACATTAATAGCTTAGAAAGCATTCGAAAGGCCTTGTGGGCACTCTGTTTTTATAAGTTATCCACTTACGAAGAGCCCAACCATGCACTCTGCCCCAAAGGATCGTCATCATGGTGTGGGTACAACCGTGCCCTCAGTGAATACTGAAGCATATTGCCATAAAAACAGCCTGCCAACTGCTGTTTTGGAAGCACTCAAGCCAGTGTTATAGGCTTTATCACCACCAGGCCTTCTCAGCAAGTGTCTCCACTGCAGGACACAAAACATCAACGAGTCAATGGATCAGCTGATTTGAGCCGCTGTCTGAAAGGAACATTTGTTGGCACTGACACTTTCAAACTTGCCACTTTCGATGCTGTGGCGCACTACAATGATGGCAATCAAGCACGAATCGCTGTTTTGGAAAGACTTGGCATCACGCCAGATGTGTTCTATACAGTCAGTCTGAACCGGCTTGACAAGGAGCGTATTGAAAGGGCTGAGTTCCGAAGCTCATCGGAAAGGAAGGGGCATCGCAGAAGAAAGAGAAACATGAAGAAATGCTTTGGGATGACACCAAAAAACCAGAAAGTGTGTGTACTCTGGTGGTGCATTTTGAACTGTTGTAGTGAAAGTGCAAACATAAAAATGCCTTTTCTCATAATCACTTTTTTTCAAATTTTTTGGAACTTCATGTTACTTATCTGGAAAACTATACAGCCGATTACGCTGAAGTTATCGTATATTGTACTCATAACCCTTGCAAGTAATGTGAACGTAAATGTTTGAAAAAATCACTCAGTTTTAATTAAACGAATGATTATTAGAAAGACCCTCCACGGTACGATACATGTGAGGGAAATAATTTTGTTTCTTGTGACGTGAATGCGAGAAAGCATTTTTTGAAAGTTCCAGGTAACCCTCTATTGTACGGAAATATTGTGCAATGTTTCATGGTCATGCTGTTTTTTGTTTCTGACAAAAGTGCACTTTATTTTCCATCATAGCTTAAAATTTGGTTCTCAACTACAAAAAAAACTAAAAAGGGATGCAGTGAAAAAATTACACCAATTAAGGCCAAAACTATTCCTATTAATCATGAAGAATTTCAAGCTAATATATAGAACAGTTGTTGAGATATAATGCCTTGTCCGCTCGATATGCGGACAAGGCATTAGAACCACCGAAAGCTGACCGTAAACTAGACTGAAGTTCAAGCACTCGCTAGCGACGACCTGCCAGCGACCATCCGAGCTGTAGTTTCTGAAGAGCGGCAGAAGCTTTTCTTTTTCAATTCCGAAGCCTCAAGTAGCCTCAATCGCTGACATCTTCAAAATATAGCTTCAATGATCACTTGAGTTCCTAAGGTACAACCACAATCACCGCAGCCGCAATCGGAACCGATGACGTACAACGCCTCTCTCGCCGCCAAGGTTCCCCTCCTCGTCCGCGCCTGGGGCCCGTAACGCCGCAGTTCAGTCGTCCACCACCGCCATCACCAGCACACCTGCCTGCCGCCCAGTGAAGCTACCCGAGGTTTACAGACATTTGGCGTGCCCCCGACCACAGCTCCCACTGCTATCACTGCGGCATAGCCGTGCACGTGTACCGTCGATGCCCATACTGCTAGATGGGCCTACGATGGTTTGTTTTCAACGCACTACGCCTACAGGTTAGCGCGCGGGCACGTGACATCACTGCAGAGATCACCCCAACGCACTGGAGGGCCCGACATCCTTCAAGTTTGCCGTCACAAGGACGCTACCTGTCGCCGCAGCGCCGACCATACACTCACCCAGTCTAGAGCCGGTCGGTCAGCCTATATCCGCAATGTTAAAAGCAACAATCTATAAAGGTGCGGTCACTGCACTTCGAAATACGGAAGATCACCTAGCGGCGACGACGATGGTTCAAGATATATCTCGACGACGTAGCAACGACACGCTGCCATCCCGACGAATCCTGGAAACCAAGAATGCGTCGACGAAAGTCGACGATGTCACGTAATACTCACATGTCAACGCGACGCAGTCATGATTCGATGCCAAGGCCTAATTTAAGAGAGAAACGACAAAAAAAAACAAACACTGACCCGGACGTGCTTCACAAGGGCCACGAAGTCACCACTCTTGAAGGCGCTGTAGCCGACTCTTCCGTCTTCAGTGGATCATTGGCTGCCACACTGAAGAAAGTAACTACTGCAATTGATAGCCCTCAAGTTGGGACAGCTGGAGGACACCTGACAATGCCGACAGGAATCAGCGCAGCAAGAGCTACATTTCGTAACCGGACGTCCCCTGAGGCGTTTGTTGTCCTCCAACAGTGCTAGCAAGACGTAATTCTCGGCATCGACTTCCTTAACACGGTGCAGTCATAAATATGAGGTCAAAATCGGTAACTCTGTCCACAAACCAAGTGATACCACCGAAAATTACTTCCAGTCAGCATGGCTTCAGTGTACTTAAGGAGCAAGACAGCAGCCCGCCTCGCTCTAGCTTCGTTGTTTCCGCGGCACTGAAACACCCGCAGATATACGAGCAATCGAGGGCTGCCGACGCCTACTGCTTGACCGTGAAATCTGCATCGCAAGTGGGATCGCTCGACTGCAAGGAGGAAAAACGGAAGTGATGCCAACAAAATTCAGCCATGAGTTCAAAGCCATCAGCAAGAGCGCGATAATAGCAAATAATGTCAAGAAAACAGTAACTGGTTTGCAATGTAATGTCTCCAGCTTGCTATGTAAAGTCGATGGACGAGAAAACAGAGGTAAAAGAAACAATTTGATTGTATATGGCCTAAATGAACAAGACGGTGAGACAAACGACAGTCTCTTGAAAGTGATATAAAAGGTTGTTTTCACGGAAAGGCTTGGACTAACTATTATTCGCCTAGATAGATGTCACAGGCTAGGAAAGAGAAAAGAAAAAAAAGCACGCCCCGTGATTTTAAGGTTCTTGGACTATCGCGATAAAGGTTCAATGATGAAAGAGCGCAAACAGCTTAATGGGACAATGCTTTCTATAACAGAAGACTTTACCTTGAGTGTTCTGGAGGTAAGAAAAAAATATGGCAAAGCTCAAAGAAAGAACGAGATCAAGGCTCCAAAGTTAAACTAGGTTTTCACAAGTATATCATAAATGGTGAAAAATTTGTGTTGGATTGGGAAAAATATAAACACTGTATCCTACAAAGAAGGAGCAAATGTCATGCTTACAGTTGCGAATCACCATTTACCATCTTAATCCTTAACTGCCGCAGTGTTGTCAACAAAGTAGAACAGCAACAAGGCATCGTTTGCTCGCTTGACCCGTTATTGCAGTATGGACGGAAACTTGGTTATATGAAGACATAAATGATAGCGAATTTGTCCCAATGAACTACAGAGTAATGCGCAGACCGCGATAGAAGAGGAGACGTAGTCATTCTTTTTAAATTCCCTTCAATTTTAGCAATGCCTGACACAGTGGAAATATACATGATGTCTCATGTATGGTCAGAGATGGCATTTCAGATCATAAAGCAGTGCTATTGTCGTTACAACGTGCTCTTCGCCATAAACATGATAAGATTCAGTATTACCCGAATTTTTCTGGTGCAGTTGACGTGTCTGCAATTGACACATTAGCGTTTCATCTGGAGGACACTAAAAATAAAACTTATTGCATGAATGACCTGTGGCTTTTATATACAGGCATTATATTCAACTGTATGCAACAGTTTGTACTAATGATAGCGAGGATTGCTACGCGTTGTAATCCGTGAATTTCTCTGGAGAGTTTGGGCCAGCAGCGCAAGCTCAAGTGACTTAAAAATTCCGCAAAAGTGCAAACTTGTTAAAATTCCAAAAGACTCATTGAGGAAGCATCAAATAAACAAAAACAAATGATCATGAATGACAAAGAGAATTGCTTTCATGTACAGCTTCCTAGTTTTATTGAAACGTCGCCAGGGAAATTCTGGAGGACGATGATTCATTCTTCTTCCCTGTCCGGTATTTTTATATTACTCAGTAAGAGAGCACACGTTCAGCACGTCGTGTGTTCTGCTTTTAAGAATCATTTCAGTAGTGTATTGACGACGGATGAAGGTTGTGCGCCTTATTTTTACAAGGGTTTGCCTTCCATTCCCAATATTCTTATTTCTGAGATTTGTATATGTCACCTACTGTTAAAAATTGATGAATAAAAAAATCCCTCGGTCCAGATGGTATACGAAATGCCTTCTTAAAATGCTCTTCCGAGTGGTTTGCGAAATACTTGGAAATTTTGTTTAGTAAATCGCTTCAGGATGGCATGCTTCGGAATGACTGAAAGCAATTATCCAACCCTTACCTAAATCGCGAAACAAGAATTGTATAAAATACTATCGACCAATTTCTCTGACCTCAACAAGGTGCTAAATTTTCGAGCTCATAGTCCATGAGCGTGTAATCGGTTTCCATGTTGAGCATTGCGTATTGACAAAGGCTCAACATGGATTTCGGCAGGGCTTTTCCACAAACACTCAATTAGTAGAATGAAGTCACGATTTTTCTAACACAATAAATAATAAAAAACAAACCGACGCTATATTCATGCATTTCAGTAAAGCATTCGACAAAGTAGCCCAAAGCAAATTACTTTACAAATTAGGTTTTGTATTTAGAAACGATAAGTTATTAAAATTGATACAAGCGTGTTTAACCAACCGTTCCCAATTAGTTCGCATAAACCAGACCTCCTCCAACACATTACCTGCTGCTTCTGGCAATCACCAGGAATCCATGCTCGGTTCTCTTTTATTCTTGCTGTATACAAATGACATTGGCAATAGTCTATCTGTCAAAATTAAACATTACGCGGATGACTATATACTATATGACGAAATTGACTCACTCCAAGATATAATCAGGCTAAGTAGTGACTTTGACAAAATATTTGCATAGTGCCATCAATGGCAGATGGCTATTACCTACGAAAAAACCGTCTTTGTGAGAATAATACAAAGAAAAAAGCCCCCTCTCTCCCACTATTTTGCCCAGAACAACTATATCTCTGAAGTATCTCGCTATACACATATCTCATACTCTTTCCTGGACAAGAGATACTGACACTATATTGCGTAATTTTTTTTTCATATTGTTCGCCCTCAGACGGTCGCTAAAGCTCTGCACATCAGCTGTCCGCCTCCTGGGATGTAATAGAATGGTTCATCCTAGTTTAGAATATGCAATAATCATTTGGGACCCATGCAGAAAGACAAATATTGAAAAAATAAAAAGAATTCAAAGGAAAGCTATCTGATTTATGTGTAATTCTTACGGTCGAACTTTACAAAAGATCTCCTTAGACGTAGTGGCTTCTCTTCGATTACAGAAAAAAAAATTGTTTTTCCTGAATAAATCATTTTTTCACCTAATGAATGGCCACTACCATACTGATACTTCGCACATCTTAACACGTTTAACTGTTTATACTACTCGTCACAAACACGCGCTAGCGGTAACCCCGTTAACAGCGCATAAAAATGCTTGAATTACTATCATTTTGCAAGGACAATAGTTGATTGAAATAAACTTCCTGATAAAATTCTTTCACTAAACTGTTTATCCTGTTTTCAGGCGTAACTGCATTAATGACTCAACCACACATAGTTTATTTGCTCCTATTTGCATGCATTTGCATGCTTTTGCCATGTTGAATTCAAGCGTCGGCATGATTGCTTAAACTGTGTTTGTATGAATGTATTTGTATGTACCCACCCTGCTAAGATTTTGTCAAAGATTGCAGTGTAAATAAATAAATAAATAAATCGAGGAAACAGTGAAAACAATCAATCCGCTTGTTGCCTCGGATCCTGCCGCATCTACCACGACTGTCGTAGTCTCCAAACCAACATTCCGCATCGATCCGAATCTACACATGAATAAGCAGCAACATCTGAATTTTTTTGTCAATGACACAACGATCGGTTTTCACCGTCATCAAGAATTCGAAAGACAACAGTTGGAAATCATCGCCTAATGTCCGAAGAATCCTCTCGACCACAATGCCGTAGCCCTTACCAAGTTTTGACGTGTGAACGAGAAGCTATAAGACACGTCGACAAAATACTCCGGTACAGCATCATACAGCCGTTGAAAAGCCTATCACCTTCTCTTGTGATCTTATTGAAGAAGAAGGATGGAACACTGAGCTTCTGTGTCGATTATTGGCGCTTGAACAAAATCATGAAGGTCGTATATCCCTCCGACGGATAGACGATGTAAATCACCGGCTTTGCAATGTTAAAGATTTTTCGTCCATAGATCTCAAACAGGTCATTGCCAAATCGAAGTTGACGGAAAGGATAGCGATAAGATTGCTTTCATCATGGCGGACGCCTTTTAGGAGTTTAAGGACATGCCATTCGGACTGCGCTCTGCGCGTGCAACTTTCCTGCACGTGAATGACATGGTGTTAGCCGAGTTGAAGTGGCCGACATTTCTTGTGTACTTGCATGCCGTCGTCGTTTTCACCGGAAATGCGCACGATAACTTTAAGCAGTTTGAAGCAGTGTTAGAGACGATCAAGTCATCCTGACTCAGTCTGAAACCGGAAAAGAGCGCTTTCGCTTACGAAGCGCATCTGTTCCTATGGCACGTCATCAGCAAATTTGGGGCCCTATAAATTAAAACTATTAGAATATGTTTTTATTCTAATCTCCTGACGTCAAATTTGCGTAACCGCAGACGCAAGAATCGGGCAATGACCCGCACAGTAGTCTGAATATACCATTAAAACGCTCTCCTCGTTTATAGGAGATCGCTTTTCTTTGCTTTAAAAAACGATTCACTTTGCCTACACTGAGCGGCTTGTCTTATCTCATTGGCTGACAAGAGGCGAGGAGCACGCTCATGTGGAGAGGGATTCCATTAGGCCGAGCCAGTGCAGTGAAAATTATTAAACGGACGATAACCGGCGTTTGTGAGTGGTCCGCTTTCTCTTCCTTATCTTGCGGTGGCTGCTCGAAAATTGCGGCAGCACGCTGCGGAAGGTTAAGAATGGCGCTAAAACAGATCCTCAGCAAGGAATAGTTGAGCTAACGAGGTTGTAAACATGCCGAAATCGCCCGAAAACGTTGCCCATCCTCTCAGGCTGGTGCGAGTCGCCAGTGCCTGAGCCATCGGCGGCAGCCTTCTTTTATTCCTTTCGGAACGGGGCAGCCTCCGCCTATTCAGAAGAAATTTGTTCGGCATAATATTGCTTCTTTATTGCGTACACGTCACTTGGATGTGATGAGTTCTCGCGGTTTTGTGATGTCGCGTGACAGGCAGGTGAAGTGGGTGTCGCCCGAAATCTTTTGACCATTAGCACAGCGCTAATGACCAAAAGGCGTCGAAACATACGCAACCATTTTTCTTTTATTCTTTCCAGTCATGCATAATGAGTTTGTTCACGTCCTATGAGATGGGGGGCTATCGCGGCATTTGGGACGTTGCGTGAGAGAGAGGCGAAGTGGGGGTGGATCAAAAACGTTTTTGACCTATGGCCGAGGGCTGATAGCAGAATTGTAATATAAAAAATTGGAATAGCTTTGCAATATAGCACCCCGGGAGTTCGTTTCGACCCACAGAAGACAGCTGCCATCCCTAATTTTCCGCGGTTTGTCGACACAACGGCAGTGCGCAGATTCCTGAACCTGTGTGCCATTACAGATGCTTCGTAAGACACTTTTCAACAATTGCGAAGCCATTATTCCATCTCATGAAATGTGACGCCTACAATAAATAGGTAGCCTGGCAGGAAGATCCATTAGGAGAGCTGGAGCGACGGCTGGAGTAACCCCCGGTGCTTTCACACTTCGACGAAAACGCCGAAACGGAAATTCACATCGACGCAATTAGCTTGGGCCTCGAGGCCACGCTTGTTCAAAGGAAGGGTGGAATTGAAAGCGTGGGCGCTATGACGTAAAGCTATTCCAAACTTTTCTATTACAATTCTGCAGTCAGCCATCCGCGATTGGTCAAAAACTCCTTTAGGACCACCCCCACTTCCCCTGTCTATCACCCGATGTCACTAAAACCGCGATAGCTGCCCGTTTGATATGACGTGTACACACTGATTATGCATGATTTGACCAATGGAAAGAAAAATAGTTATTTCTGATTCAACGTACTTTCGTCATTAGCCCTCTGCAATTTGTGAAAAGTTTTCGGGCTGCACCCACTTCACCTGCCTTTCACGCGACGTCAAAAACCCACGATAATACAAGGCGTCAAATTGACGTGTACGCGTTGAAGATTGATTAATTTGCCGAACAAAACTATTTTTTTTCTGAGTAGCAACCGGCTGCACTGTTCCAAAAGGAATAAAAGATGGTTGCCGCCAATCCCTCAGGAACTTCCAACTCGCACATGCCGTAGAATGGGTCTATTTGCCTAAAATAACATTTTCTGCATGGTCGTGCAATGTTTTCGAGCACTTTCGGCATGTTGAGGACCTCGGTCTGCCAACTTTGCTGAGGATCCGTTTTAGCGGCATTAACCTTCCGTTGTGCGCCGCCGCAATTTTCGACCATCCACCGCAATTGGAGTAAAGGAAAGCGGACCAATCGCAAAAGCCAGCACCTCTATCTTCATGCGGTTACCTATTTCAGCGCCCTTGCTCGGCTCCATTAAACCCTCTGCATTCGAGCTTGCTCCTCGCCTCCTGGTAGCCATTTACATACGAAAAACGGCTCAATGTGGAAAATGCGGGGAAGGCAGGAGATAGAAATTCAGGAGGATGAGCAAATCGAGAACAAAGTGAAAGAAGGAGCCAACGTTTCGACAAGTGGACGTGTCTTCATCGAGGCCTTGAAGAAGACAAGTCCACTTGTCGAAACGTTGGCTTTTGCTTACCCCTTGTTTTCGTTTTGCTCATCGTCAATGTCGGAAATGTTACTTATTTTGAAAGCAAAAAAAGTGACCTCCTACAAACTAGGAGGGCGTTTGACTGGGCTGCTGAGCCAATGCTACGGATGACCGCACGATGCATGCGTCGGCGGTGACGCAAGTTTCACGTCAGCAGATCGGAATAAAAAAAAATTTTGGAATATTCTTAAGGTTTAGGGCCTCATAATACCTCATGCGAGCCGGTCACTGCCGGAAGCAGAGTCCAATTTTTGAACAACGGAGAAACAGTGCCTTGAGATCATTTGGGCTGCGGCGAAATTGCGACCTTATATGTATGTATGTATATAGCATGCAGTTCAATGTGCTAAGCTACAGCCATGACTTTTGTTGGATGACAGCTTAAAGCATCCTTCCAGTCACCTTGCACGATGGGGTCGCAGGTTCCAGAAAGTCGTCATCATCATATTCTATAAATCCGGACGGAAGCATGTTGTTGCTGACTACCCATCGTGCGCCCCTACAGACCTGCCACCGCAATGTGAATTCGATGACGACGCCTTCGTTGGAAATATAAGCGCAGAAGGCTTTGATGAGCAGCAGCGAGTGGAACCAGAGCTAAGAAGCCTCGCTGAATATTGAAAAGGAGAGACTGGTTTCGTGTCGAGGGTATTTAGGCGCACATTGCCGTTTTTCTCATTGCGGAATGAAGTCCCGGTGAAGGACAGACTGCCACCTTGCTGTGCCGACAGCCCCCTGCTAAGAAGTCCTGCATGCCCTGCACGACGATCAGACAGCCAGGCACCTCCGGTTTTCCCGTACACTCGCAAAAATACCACATAAGCATAATTAGGTGCGCCTGACAGCCGACATCTCAGTTACGTCAAGACATGCCGTGATGGTCAACGACGCAAGGCAGCACTGACAAGGCCAGTGGGATTACTACAGCCGATCAAGCCTCCTTGCGATCGGTTTCAGTAAACCGGAGTGGTTTGTTGGGACCTTTTGTGCGGAAAGATCTGGATCTTCATGGTGACAAATTACTTCATCCGCTTCGCTGAAACGAAGGCTCTGCCGAAAAGTAGTGCGGCCTAAGTTTCTTAATTCTTCGTCGACAGCATCCAGCTCCGAACTAGTGCCCAAGAAGTGCAAGTCGGTGATCGTGGGACGGCCTTTACAGCAGAGCCCACCCAAGCCATTCTGAATTGCAGCCAGAGAAGCCACATCAGTACAACTGCCTACCACCCTCAGGCGAATGTTCTGACGGAGTGGCTTAGAAGACCCTCACTAAAATTCTAGCAATGTACGTGGACGTCGAGCACAATACGTAGAATGCCGTTATCCCGTACTTAACCTTCCCTTATAACACGCCAGTGCATAAAACAACGCAAATCACTCCGAACAAGCGGGCTTACGGAAGGAACTCGACAATGACTCTCGAAACCATGCTGCCACACGTAACGGACGAACTGAATCTCCACATCACCGCAATCTCCGGAGTGCCGAACAAGCCCTGCAGTCTCCGCGCATGAGCATCAAGAACCAGTAGAAGACTGCCAGCTGGCAATACAATCTTCAGGGACGCTACATTGAATGCCTGCCTGGCGACAGTGTTTGGGTCTAAACTGCGACACACCGACGACGACTGGGAGGGAAGCTGTTACGAGGCTGTTTTATGCCAGACGGCATTTCACTATGACAGCGGCGCCGCTCACGACCTCAAGTCATCCATGCGGTGCGCCTTCTACAAGCTCTGACGAACTTAGGGACTTTGATTCTTTGTTGTTCATTCTTGTGTATTATTCTAGGTTTTGCTTCCGCTTTCATGCTTGCCTGCAGCACGAGGGCGATTTTTTTTAATGAGGGAGTCATTGACACCTCTGCTTGTTTATCTTTCTCCGTTGACTACTGTTCTTACGCAATAAACGTAAGAATTCAAAAGACTTGTGTTTATCTTCCCTTCTTCGGCCGGAACAGTGGTTTGGGTTGCGTGTTAGGTGCGCATGTGGCGCGAAATTTCATCAGATGAGGCCTTGAGAAAACAGGTAATTGGTGCCCAAAAAAGAAGGGTATTTCGCATTCCGTATCTCTCCATTTAACACCGGCCTACGTGAAGCGATCTGAGTGCTTCCTTGTGCTTTCCTGGAGTGTCCCAGCTATCCTTCGCGTGTGATGTAGCAATTTAGGGGGAATACCGTGAATATTATCCCCAGATACGGCTTTGTTATAGTTTTTTGCGTGGGAAAATAATGTTCGCTACACAAGATATGACACTCCTTCAGCCGATCTGGGGTCAGCCCTGATCGGCAGAAGACATCTGCCATCGCTAACTTCACCAGCACACCTGCAAGAAAAATGTGCGCAGATTTCTCGACTTGTGTGCCTATACAAACACTTCGTCAACAACTGCCGCGCATCACCAAACCATTAATCTTTGTATGAAATCGGACGTCTATTTCAAGTGAAGCGCCGCAAGCCGAATTCTTCCGATAGCACAAAAGGCGCCTCCAGTCACGACCAGTGCTCGTCCAGTTCGACGAAGATTTCTGCACTTAAATCCACCCCGACGCAAGTAGGCTAAGCCCCCCACAGCCCTAGGCCAAAGGAGAGACATATTTAAAAGTGTTTACGCTAGCCGGTCGTTGTTAGCGGTCGTTGTTACCGTTGCTAGCCAGTCGCTAGCGGATGCCACCTATTCTACGACAGAAAACAGATGCCTTCCAATTGTTTAGGCGACCACGAAATTCCGCCTTAGCTATACGGCAGGCTCATCAAAGTAGTAAGTGACTATCATTCCTTGTGTTGGCTAGAAAACTTAACGAACGCGTCAGGACAGAAGCACTCTCATGCATACTGCCTAGGATGCGCCCCCATTTACCCGCACTTAAAGGCGATGAGATGTACCAGACATGTGGCGACATGGTGCTCGAGAAGTCCTTATCGCCGGCAGAAGAATGGCTGTCACAGCACAGCTAAACCAACCCATTGGGCAATACAGCCAGTCAAGCCACAGAAGGACAACCGCCTACAACCCGCCAGCGAATAGTCTCACGGAGCGGCTAAACGATATACTCGCCGACATGTTAGCAATATACGTTGGCGTCGAGCATAAGACGGGGGTCGCCGTGCTTCCGTACGGTACCTTTGTTAGTACACAGCAGCGCAAGAAACGACGCACATCGTGCCATTCAAGCTGGTTTACGGATGGAGCCCGATGAGGGCTCTCGACGGCATGATGCAGCACGTCACCGACCGAGAGAATCTCGGTGTCACTACCTATCTCCGGCACGCCAAAAGAGCCCGATAGCCCAACCGCCTGCGAATCAAGAACAAGCAGAAGACCGACAGCCCGCACCACAATCAGCGACGATGCTCTGTAGAGTACCAGCACGGCAATGTGTCTTAGTTTCGACCACAATACGCCGACGAGGCCGCAGAGAGGAACTCCTGCGATGCTATTTCAGTCAATCAAGATCATCCGACGTGTTGTTAGACCGAATTGTCAGGTCGCGCCAGGCAGCACTTTGCAATCCTCAAGTTTTCCAGGTAGTGCGCGTTAAGGCGTTCTGCAAGCGCTGACGAATCTTAGTACTTTGTTGATTTGTTTTTGTTGTGTTTCCTCACTAGGTGTGTTTTTGTGTTTACTGTTCTGCTGTTTTAGTATTATCGGAATGATGCTTTTTCAAAGGGGGTCAATGATGCGCATACTTCTTTATTTATATTCGGTGACCACATTTCACCAGATACCAAACGTAAAATGTTATCTCTCGGTGCAGGGTGGACGTGCAGCTAGCGGAAATTTTGCGATTGTTATCAATGCTTCTACTGGTTTTTCATTTTTGAAGAATCTTGTGTAATCTGACTGCATGCGTGACAAGAATTGTGTACTGATTTCTGGAAAGCGCTTGAACACTGGAGAATAAGCTGGAACCTTTCACGATAGGCGTATAGATGAGCCGATTAGCGTGACCTGTACATCAGGCGATAGCCGACTTTACTCGCCGCTATTGTAGTGGTTGAGTGATACTTGTTTCGCTGGGTACAAGTTCGCGGAACAAAGAGTTGAATTTGCAAATCCCAGTTTTGAATATGCAACATTCTTCACTGTCACTAGCTGACACTTTTTATACACAATGCCTCTATGTAGCTCTGCAAGAAAAAAATTGCAGGATTGCTTTGATATTACTCTTGCCTATGAAAGGCCAAGCGTACTCTAAATGAGCTGTGGAAAAGTGAAGAGAGATGATACAAAAAATCATGTCATTCCACTCTGTGACGAAGAACGGAAAGCGAAGTTGCTTAGCACGTTGGCGTGCTGCTCCCCGAGAGTCCGCACTATACGTGGCCTACCCATTACGACAGAAATATATAAGTGAAAGTCAATATAGAGCACTGCAACTTGTCTTTCTGATATTTTAGATGCATTCACGTGGACGGTAGGTACCGTACCCCGAGGAGCTGAGAGAAACTAGACAAGCGTGACATTTCGATGGCACCGCCACCATGGCAGAGCGGAATGAAAGGACACTAATATACGCAAATGGCTTGGAACGCCGGCAAAGAGAGGCAGCCGCGAAGGTAGATATGGCGGACGTCGGTGGCACAGCGGGAAATCTTTGAGAAATTTTTCTTATCTACCAGGGAATCTTCCTGTCTTGAAAAATCGATCGTATTGCTAAACGATGTACTCAAAACGCACATTCGTGGCTGTGGGAAAAAGACTACACCAAACTCTGTGAGGGACCCAAATATTTGTGGGCGCAGAAGAAAAATTCACAGACACCTAGCACTAAACAGGTTCGCGATAAAAAATCCTAGAACACCTTAGCGCTTCTTGCTACTTGTGAATGCTAGAGCAAAAATATCCATTCGAATGTCCCTGTCCCTCCAAATATTTACGCCTCGCAGGAAAGCTGGCGCATTGGAAAAATTGATGAATGACTTGTAGATAACACAAGGCCGGTGTAATTTCAGCCATGAAGATGTGCTATCTTGTACAGCTGCTATAGAAACTAATGGAGACGATTCCGAGCAAGCCGCTGCGATTTTGACAGCAGCACCCCCTGTGGTTGCTCAGTGGCTATGGTGTTGGGATGCTGAGCACGAGGTCGCGTGACCGAATGCCGGCCACGGCGGCCTCATTTCGATGGGGGCGAAATGCGAAAACACCGGTGTACTTAGACTTAGGAGCCCCAGGTGGTCTAAATTTCCAGAGTTTTCCACTACGGCATGCCTCATAATCAGAAAGTGGTTTTGGCACGTAAAACCACGTTAGTTTGACAGCACGTAAATGTTTGTCAGCGCCCCGTTTCTAAGTGGATGCGAATGAAGAAAAAATTATCATTAGCCTCAAATTATGCCACTCGTCACGCGATGTGAGGTGCGCGCCGCGTAGCGTCGATATGTGCCCACTTTGAAATGCAGTTGCACAATATGTTGGAAGGAAAAACATGGGTAGCAAGCCTGAATACATCAAGCAGGCTACGTAACGGTTTGTTACCGCCCCGTTTCAAAGGGGATGCCAATAACTCATCATGCATTATTTATTATGAATTCGTCAAATTCTTTTGTTGTGGTTGTGTAGTACTTTTCCAATTATCGCGACTTGTAGCAGTTGCATGAAGCAGTTGCATACTGCACGTAGCTCTACCTGGTCAACACAAGCAGGCTAGGCGACTATTATTCACCGCCTCATTTCGGAAAGAATGCAAATGAAGCATCATCGTCGCCAACAGCATCGTGTCATGCCACACAGCACATGATGTCCCATGTGCGCCGCCTAGTCTCGATACTTGTGTTTACTCTTCGGTAAACGCGATGGCACATCCTCGCAATGTACAAATCCGCGAGTGCGTGCTGCCGAAGATAGCGCTACTGTGCAGGCGAACCTCCAGCCTACTTTGCGACTGTGGTACGTGGGCCGCGCCGGCTTGTGAATGTTTTTCATTTCGAATTCCTAGTTTTTATACATTTCATTGGGGCATTTAGCGAAGCGAAGTTAGAACACAGACGAGAGCTTGTGCGGAGAACGAACGCGCGGATAACACTGGTTTCCGACAACAAAGATGCGTGGCGTACCGTCGATGCGCTCTTCCCTACCTCAACATATCGCAGGGAACCATGTGTTCACTTCAACCAGTCAATAAATCAATCTTTATTTCGCATTCATCAATTTACAAAAATAAACCCGCCCTGCTCCCTTCGAGGCACCCTCGTGATGTGGAGTCGTACCGAATGTAAATTTAGCGGCCGTTTCGCTGGTAGGCACACCTGCTTTTTTTCTAAATAGGCCATTTGGTTCCTTTGCATCAATGAGAACTTCTATAAACATGCGACATACTACAAAAACACGCAAGTGCTGAGGCCTTGCGCTAAGGAGAGTATATCTGAACGAAAAATGCCTGCTATATAGGTGTATAAAATGCGAGCGCGCCCACGAGTCTTCGTCCGCAAGCGCTACCATCCCCATGCTGGGACCCATTTCCCAGCTCTAGCAAAACCCTAGTCTGAGCGCATATAGAGAACAAAATATGCTTTTCGAAGTAAACAACATTTGGAGAAACCAACTCAGATCTCACCAACTTGGTGTTGCTGGGCTTATATAAACAAAAAGAGTAGAGCACAGAGCGCTACGTCATTGACACGGAGCTACAGTAACACGTAAACAAACCGGTACGTAAACGACGCACGAAGTTCGAAATTTTAGCCATTACTACAAACGGTGGCTTGATGCTCCCTTATAGCCAGGTTGAATCCGCAATATACATGTCATATAAATCATATTTCCATGTGTCTGTAGGTATTTGACTATACGTGCTAAGTGCGCTTGTGCTCCATAACATGTCCCGTTCAACCAAATATCTTTGGATCAGTGGCATAAATGTCATGATGTCACAGAAGACGGGGTCTGTGAACAGCGGTAAAAGGTATGCTATATTCTTGAAATTGCGCACGAGCTATTTACGCTGGCAGTTTTCGCTGGCACATTGCATTCACAAGATCTCATTTATTTAGCTGTTCGTGCCGGTGTTATGACAAAAAAGAGTGATGTGTTTGCTCTAAAAACGAATTGGAGGACGTTTAAGCTTCGCCTTTAAGAGAGGAGTGCGATAGCATTCAAAGATCACCGAGTGCTTCTCACGCTTCCTGCTACTGCAGCGTATGTAACCGTAATGTGTATCGGGGAACTCTTGCGGCGAGAACTATGTACGAAGACGGGTTTTCTGGTTGATACGCGGCCTCTTGCCTGGGCCACGATGCGGCAGAGGCGTGTGCCATTTTGAATTGTTTCTCTGAAACGGGCGCACCACTCTATAGACTCCAAGATATTCATGCGTAAGCACGTGCGAATGGCGGATGCCGTGGCCGCTCTATGATTCGTAAAAACGACGGAAAAGGGGCTGGTTTGAGTTTTCGCGTAACTGAATTATGTTTTCTTGTATATTCAAATCATAATCCGACGCTGTCATGTCTGGAAGTTGTGTGAAAATTCGACTATACAATTTTTCTACATATTTCATCCTGAGAAATACAATAAGTTCAGTAACCTTTTTGTGCCAGACGGAGAGCCAGGGTATAGATGGTTTGAAAATCTGCCGAAACGACGCCTCACGCTGGACGCCGACATCGGATTTCCTGCGGCACGAGGCCTTTAACGTATCGCAATAAGTACGTTGGTCTGGACATATCCACACTAAGCAAACGCTTTTCTAGTTTTGTCCTAAGAAAATAAAATAATAGGCATCAAGTGGGAAAATAAACGACCGATAAGCTTCACGTTTCTTGTAAAACTTTATAATAGATCTCTAAAAAAAAGCAAATGAGAAAGAAAAGTTTGCCTTTTTTATGCATAAGTTTTTACTGCCTCATTTGTCAAAGCGTGTTCTGAGTGGAGCTCGTTTTTTTCAACTTGCAGGGCTTGAATACATGTACGGCAAGAATGATAACTGGCCACCGAGGGGTGTAGACTATCCACCTTATGCACCGTACACTAGAATGCATAATACATTCACTGAGTATGATTATGTTTACGGACGTGGCCCTATATTGGAGCTTCGCTGCAAGAATTGTGGAAAAGATGAGTGGCATATTGAATATGATGCCGATCGGATAAATGCTGTATACAACCTCTTAACCAAGGAAATAACGGAAACAATCAGGACATTCGACTATAATTCATATCAATACGTTTCAAAAGAAGTAGTGGTCAGCCGTGCAACACCTGCTTGTAGAAGTCCTGGTTTGATGGCGCAGTATCTTGATTACTCTTGCCCTTTATAAGATTACTAACAACTGGTTGATTGAAGAAATAACAGAGGGAGTATGCTAGAGATAAGGCACTGTATAACTTGAAGTGCTGTATTTTCCCAACTGAGAAGTTGGGACAGAAAAAGATAGTTGTCTATATGGTACTAACCAGGAAAATATATTGTACGATATCGATCTTCAAATAAAGAACAGTACTTCAGATCTTCTCTTTCTGAAACAGGGCACCAGCACTTGGCCACATCGCTCATATGCTTATAATACCATGCAAGAACATTGAGCCTACGCGACCACATCGTGAAAGCGCTGATGTGTACAATAGTAGTTAAACCTTGGCCGGCTGGCATGCGCTGGCCTTCCGAGCCTGAAATTTAAGTTAATACGAGTAATACAAGCTGCATGTGATGGGCATTCTGTGCATAACGCCCAACTCACGTAATATCTATGTTGTGGCTCTACTATTACTGCACATGTTTAGCACTCAATTAAAATGTGAGCCATTGCATATAGCTCACCAAATATTGCAGGTGCAAAGCCGCTTCATATTGTTGTGGTAAATAAAAAAAATGTTTCGTTAAACTGGGAAGAATCCTTCCATTGCAGCCCAAGTTTTGTTCTAGATAAACACAAGCCAATTTTAAGTTTCTGAAACTTCAGCACAGTACACTACGTCGAAGTCTCCCTCCTGCCATGGTGGCAGCCGAAAGGAAGACGCTTGAGCAGCTTGCATCGGTTGTAAACCTTTCTCAGGACGGAATGTGGGGTGCGCATTTTGTGGAACAGATGGTTCCTTCATTGAGGTCAGGCTTGTCATGTACGAGAGGACGACCAACCACAGGTGGGGTGAGGCATTGCTCCTAGCGGATGCAATATTCCTTAATCGAGAAACTGCGGAAATATTGTGGCACAATTAAGGTGGCGTTACTAACTCGGGTTGAGGAAACGATAAATGGCAAGACCTCAGTGGCAGTGTTGCTGATCGCCAGTTGGCAGTGCAAAAAGACTTTCGATCGAATGCTCAGACCGAAACTCCGTTTTACGTCGTATCTCCAGGTTATACCTGCCCTGTGAAGCTTGGCGGGCTAAATCGTTGGACAGGCAGGCGAAATTGGCCACTAAAATGGCTATTGCACGTGATGGCAAGAATATAATTTGCGGGAATGTTAAACTCTGGACGTATAAAAAAGTACCTGCTATAACTTTATCTGCACAACATGGTCCATATTGAGTATAACTTTATGCATCACGAAATCGAGGACTAGAACCGAAAAGAACGCCTCAATATGTTTGTCTGTGGTTCCTGCGCTCGTCTTCTTGGCGCTATTTCAAGTTATATTGAAGGAAAATGGCCGGTCAGGTCAAGCTAAAATCTTCCACGTAGTACAACCCCTCGCCCTACTGCCCAGCTCCGTCAAGACGTCCCCACGTGGAGGCCCACAGTGGGTAAATAAGTCGAGACAATTAGAAAACTTAACAAGCATCATCAGTTGTAAACTGGACGCCATGTTCTGTCTTCACTCTCAGTCTTGACACCTAATCCTGTCATTTCTAGTGGCGAGTGCTTCTTGTCCCTGCTCACTGAAATATCATTGTCACGCACAATCGCGTGTGCGAGCACTATCATTTTATGCCTGCTACATATAGGCCTATCTGCCTTTCTTTTATTTAAAATTGTTGACTCACTTGCATGGCCCATGCACATCGCCCTGCTAGAGAAGAATTCCTTCGGCTCTGACGGCAGCTGCTGCACCAGTAGTTCTTTCCCGTCGCATCGTTTGTCCTCTCCGCTTGCCAACGGCGCTGGTAAAATGAACTAACAAAACAACGCCAGGTGGAGAGGATTCTGCGTTTATATAGCGCTCGTCCCCGTGAGGCAATGAGGCAAGTGTCGAAAGCGCGAGAAATTTTCCAGCGCACGCCCCTGACTGACCACGTAGCGGCCCACTGCAAAACTGAAAGCGGAGCTGGCGCATCTCCCGAGGTAAATTAAAAAAAACTAGACACAAATACGCAGCATCGTCTAGAGCCGTCTTCAGGGAGCAAGCAAGGCAGTTATCTATTTTCCTGCATCCTCGACGGACAAACCTGAATCCTGGCTCGACACTTTAGAAATGATCCACACCTTCAACAAATGTCGTGTAGAGGCAAGCGGCGCCATGTGTAGTAGGGACGTTCATGAAGATCGTAATAATAATACCAAGAAAGGGACG
Source organism: Dermacentor albipictus (assembly GCF_038994185.2). NCBI lineage: Eukaryota > Metazoa > Arthropoda > Arachnida > Ixodida > Ixodidae > Dermacentor > Dermacentor albipictus. The sequence goes on from NW_027225662.1 coordinate 48,766, forward strand.
CAAGGAAATGAAATTTGAGTGCAGGTCTACTTTTATTTCTACGCAGTCTACTCCCAAGTTCATGCACTTTGGGTCACGCACCACGCAAGGTCACACACCCAAGGTCCAGCACCTGCATGCCACAACAGTATAACTCCGCTTTTTGAGAGTTCAGGAAGACCTTTACTTCAGCGCTCTCTTCCTTGCCGTCCCGAAAATATTTCCCACGCAGTGTGATCGTCATGCGAGAGAAGAGGATGAAATCAATTGATGGGAGGTCAGCTGAATATGGCAGATGGAGCAAACTTTCGTAGCCTAAGCAGGCTGCGTCACCTGCACTACGTGCAGCAATGTCATGGAGCAGGCAGACGTCTTTTGTAAGTTTTACTCTGCACTTCGCCTTAATAGCACCTCCCGATTTGGTGAGAAGATCGCAATAGCACTTTCCTATGGTAGTTTTGCTTCGCAAGCCTAAGCTGAGTGAAGTGCACCACGAGCGTCCCTGAAGACTCTCAGCAGGACGTTGCCTTATGACGGTACGGGTGAGCTTGCATGCTTTCACTGTTCGCTTTGCAGATTAGTATATGGGAAACATTTCCGCACCCAACACTCATTATTCGTCATTAGGTGGTCAGAAATGTCACCAGAGTCACGTCAAGCTTAAAAGTTTCCACGGCTGCTCCCTTCCGCACATTGCTTTTGTATTGGCGTCAGCAAACGCGGAACACAGCGCGCGGCAACATTCGTCATGTGCAGGTTGTTGTGAAACATATTGCTAAACGTGCCTGCACCCACAGTAACCTGTTCTACTAGTTTTTTAACAGTTATCCACCGATCAGCAAGCAAAAGAGCCTCCATTTGAATAGCCACCTGTGGTTCACAATCGAGATACGCGTGGCCAGTTTTCTTCTTCTTCCAGGCTTCTTTTCCGCACTGAAATCGTCAGCGGCATTTGACAAGAGTGTCATAGGCTGGGACATTTTTACCATACACCGCCACCAGCAAGGCGTGAAATTTCTTGGCATCTTGCCCTTCAAACACTCAAAGCGGATCACTGGATGTATTTCCGCTTTCTTGGTGTGGGCTGCAATTGTTGTTTTGGTGCCTTAGCGGTGTTGCACAGTACTGTTGCGCACAGAAATGTTATGTTGCGCTTAAAGAAGATGAATGGACACTCGTCCTGGTTCACATCATGTGCACCTTTTATAAATTTGTGGCAGTAATTATCAAGGCCAGATGTTGCTAGAAATGATGCAATGCTAAGCCGTGATATCACGTTCTCCATGTGGAATACACGAAGTTTTCAAAATAACTTGCTGCACTACCGAGACTTTTCTTTCCACTTTTGTATCCCCGCTGGACTCGGCCGACAGGAGCTGTCTTGTTTTGACGCATTTCTCTAGGAATATCACTTGCTTTCCGAATTGGATGGGGCACGATAACACATCCCGCCGGTGTTATCACTGTTCTTGATAAGGAGTACTTGTCGGTGACCTAGAAGAAGTTCATTGACTCGAAAGGGCACAGAGGTGCGCAGGAAAGTGGAATATCTGGCCTGCTACTCATCGCAGGGGAAGGGGAAGACGAGAAGAAAGAGGGTCACAATGGCGGATGGTGATGGAAGAAACAAGACGAAAGAACACATGCATAAGTGCTACCACCACAAGTACGAGTCCAGGCTCGTGTCACCTTAATACGTAATAAAGCACGCACTGCCTCTAATGTCTGCCGATTCTACGGCTACGCGTCTAGCAGGAGGTCCCTCGATAGCGGTCAGCTGTCTAAATGCCTCAAGATGGCTGCCAGTGTCAGTCTTTGCCGCGCATACACAGGGCACACCACGCGCCTATAGTCTCATCCACGCAACACGCTGAACAGTCCGGGGAGCCTGTCAGTCCTATGATCTGCAAGTAGCTGTGTGTGAAAGCGACGCCTATGCGTAGTCAGTGTATCAGGCAGGCATGATAGCGTACAATTCCACGCGGAATAAAAGAATGAAAAGCGGAATCCTGCTGTTCAAGGCGGACGTAGTGAGTGCCTGGCCGGGTGCCGTTTCTTCTCGTCGCAGACAACAGCACAACAGTTCGCAGGCCATTTCTAAGGGCGCGCCTTGCTTCAGCATCGGCCATCTCATTACCATTGAGCCCAAAGTGTCCCAGGATCCAAGGGAACACTAGTCGGTGATCTTCGTTTTGGGCGTAGCAAATGAACTTGGTGATCTGCAGTGCCAGACCCTGATAGGCGGTGTGTCGAAGGAAGCATCCTTAAATATGCAGCCCGGATTTTCAGCCGGTGAAAATGCACCAGTTGTGAGAGCGTGCCATGCAGATATGGCGAATCGCTTCCCGAATGGCCACAACATCTCCAGCGGTTCATGTTCAAATACGCTCTAAAACAATACTTCGCGTCATCCGCTGGGCAGGTATCACCACAGCTGCTGTCGATGCCTTTGGTGACGTGGATACGTCAGTGGGCTCATGAAGACATGTCCGATTTTCTGACCACAAGTATGCCAGAGCGAGTTGAGGTCTCCACTGACGGGAAGCAATTATTTCTTTGGTATGCTAGTGACCTGCAGGCACACTGAACGTTGGGCCATCACCTACGGAGGTTTGACGGGGTGATATCGATAGACATAGCCTGTTCGTATCTGCGGTAGATGGCGGCAGAGTGCACTTGTGAAACCACTGTCCTGCCACTCATGCAGAATCGACGTCAACGGATGGCGATCGTGTCGTGTGAGTCAGCGTAAATACACACGAACTGGTTCGTGGGGCATGTTTACCGGTAATGGACAGGCGCAGGCTTCCTCAATTGTGCCTTGCGTTTATTTCATTTATTTCTTTCACATACCCTCAAGCGCCAAGGCAATATAGAGGGCAGTGGAGCACATACGAAAAACAATAATAACGATTACTAGAAGAGTATATACTACAAGCGACATGTGCAGGGGATGTAGTCATCAAGAACACAAATGCCAAGAATAATATTACATTTGAATTATGTAAACCTAGTGAGATCTGAACTGGACAAAAGGAAAATACGGCGTGACAGCGCTTGCGTAAATACAGCTCATGCGGCCACGTGCATGGTCACATTTGAAAAATAGAAACAAGGTTCGGTGGAATAAGTGCGCTGTCTTCGATGGAGGTCGCGTCTTGTAGCCGTCACCAGCTTCCATTTCTTGGGGTTTAGTTTCTTGAGCCAGTTTTCCACTAAGTGGTGATGTTATTTAGATAATTCTGTAGACGTTGCTGGTCCTTATCCTCCCTAATCTCACTATATAGTGCTCAGTCATCGGCCTATAGGTGAATTGAAGATGACACACAATTGGGCAAGTCAATATAGTGTATTAGAAAAGGTATTGGGCCTAAAACAGAGCCCTGCAGAACTCCTGGTGCTACGTTATTTTGGGGATAATCTTGACCATTGACAGAATCATGCTATCGGCGATTGATGAGGAAGTATGCAAGCCAGGTAAGTACATTATGGTCAAGATATAAAGAGGAAAGTTGCTGCATAGCAGCACATGAATAACCTTATCAAAAGCCTTCGAGAAGTCCAGAAAGGCGCAATCGATTTTGTAATTCTTGTCTAGTATAGAGTGCAAGCAGTCAGGGAAAAGGAGCAATTGAGTTTCAAAAGAAAACGAACGCCTGAAGCCATGCGGTGATGACGTAAAGAAAGAATGTGATTCCAGAAAGCTAAAGATATGACTGTACACTACGTGCTCCATCAGTTTGCAAGAGACACTTGTTAGCGAAATTAGACAATAATTTAATGGACAATCTATGTTGCCTTGTTTAAGAACACGAACCACACTCCCAATTTTCCAATCAAAAGGAAGGATACCATGATAAAGTGACTGCTGGAAGTGTTGTAGGCACGCCGTGGCAAGCCAAGGCACATTTTAGTGTCTGCGCTCAAACGCTCGCAGAATGTAAACAGGAAATGCTAAAGTTTGATAGTATTGGGAGGCTGTAGCGCATCTAGCATATGAATAGAGACTTGTAATGTCGTAGTAAGGTGCCCTCCGTGGGTCCCCACTTCATGCCAGGTACGAAGCGATGAAGATCGCAAAAAAGAACGAGAATTAAGGTGGTTAACTGAGTGGCACGATCTTAATTATTGTTAATATGAGAAGTTATATATCAAGGACACCAAGGAGAATATAGGGAAATTACTTATAATTACTAAGTGAAATAAAGAACCAGCCGCCTTGGTTGCTCAGTGGCTATGGTGTTGAGCTGCTTAGAACGAACCCGCGTGATTGAGCCCCGGCCACGGCGGCCGCATTTCGATGAGGGCGAAATGCGAAAACACCCGTGTACTTAGATTTAAGTAAGTGTACTTAGATATAAAGAACACCAGGTCATCGAAATTCCCGGTGTCCTAAGCTACGGCGTACCTCGTTATCAGAAAGTGGTTTCGGCACGTAAACCTCCACAATTCTTTAATTAAAGAAGTGACAAATTACTGGCTATGAAAGAGGGTAAAAAATCTCAGTGGCTTTCCACTCGATGAAGAAGGACCGCCAGCGAAGCTGTGTATATGGGTTTCTTAATGGCGAACAGCACCGCCGCCGCGCGTTCACCCGACATTGCACTACCTTCGGGTTCGGCCCACATACAGGGACCACTTAACGCCTACTTTACCTCCGCCGCCGTTCTGCCCGGCATTGCACTATATCTGGCAGTGGCCCTGACATGGGAAGTTTCTTGCTTTCCACAACGAAACGAAAATCTGCTTGGACGTTAGATCTAACGTATACTAATGTAATGCAATGTATAATGTATACCTCGCGGTGTACATCTTCACTGTAGAAAATGTACAGATCCCACGTATTGTGGGAATCGATGTAAGCGAAGCTTTTCATGCTGAATACTTTGATCGACAGTAATTAGGGTTGATGTTAAAGGCGAGTGTTTAATTTCTTCAGTAGTTTGTACGTCACAAGAATGGTGAGTTCATGTTAAGCGTTACCTTTCGGGCACAAGTGCTGCTTGTATGCGTACAACACAGAACACGCAGGGAGAGGTGTATGTTTGAGGCGTTGTAGTGCGCCGCATTGCATAACCTGTGATAGAGTTAAGCATAGTCATTGCTTCGCGTGGCGCTTCGCATTGCGGCAGAAGTATTAAAGTTGAGTTAGATTATGTGGCTGTACGTGCCAAAACCGTAGTCGGTTTATGAGGCATGCTGTAGCGGTGAACTCCGGATTAATCTTGACACCGTTGTGTTCGTTACCGTTTTCCAAAATCTAAGCGCACATACGTTTTCTATTTCGCCCCCGTAAAAAAAAAAGTGGCCGCCGTGGTTGGGGCCAAATCCACGGCCTGTGGCAATGCCATAGCCGGAAATGTACCGCGGTGGGCACAGATGCATTAATTACACTGTCAATGGTTTCTGTAGCGCCACCTGGGCCCTACAGTGAGGTTTAATCAATGCGGCTCTGCTATTGCTCGCCCTCCGTAGTTGGTGCGCTTGACATATTTGCACGGTGTTACTTTTTCAGAAATAGCAGTGACTACTGTAGCGTATCATGAACTTCAGCTTATTCAGATTACCCCTAACCGCTGTCGTATAGCAGTAGGGATTCCTTGCTGCCTAGCGTCCCCTTCATCTCCCCTCCTCCTTGTATGGTAACTGCATCTTCGGTTCCCTCCTCTCTACAGTTATATCTACGTCCTGTCTCTGGACTCCTGTGTTAGTTGAAAAAGAAAGCGCTGCAGTTTCTGCAATGCTTCTGAGGGGACTTACGGATAATTACAGCTCTGAAGAGGCCAATGTGGCGACGACCAGAGAGCTCCTCCGTGTGTTGTGCACACTCGACGCGGTGGGGTGAAAACAAGTTTCTAGCGTCGCTTTTCCTCTCTAACTCGCCCCTGTCTTGTGTACACACGCGCTAACCCACCTCCTTCCGACGCGGTATGCCTGACATCAACATCCACCGTGGCCAAAGCAGCAGCATCAGTGGGACAGTCTAATGAAGAGACAAAGGAAGCTTCGCTTTAAAACAACTTGCCTCAGGTGTAGACCCACCCCAGGTTTTCGCATTACGCGTGCGATGCTCGTATCGCACACGTCATGTGAAGACGCGGGATTGTTCCCCGCCTGCGGCAAGTTGTTTTTTAATCCACTTTCATTGCCTGTAATTTATAATTTCTTTATTTCAGTTAATAAGTACAAGTAATTTCCCGTATGTTGTCCTTGGTGTCTGAAAGTTGGCTTCTCATGAGATGGCAAAAACGTGTAACTTCTTGCTCCAACATACTACCATGCCTCGACCGTGACAAACCGCGGTTAATGAGAACGCCCAAGTATCTGTGGTGGCAGACGTAACGTATCATCAGCATCAGCAGCAGCAGCAACCTGGTTACGCCCACTCGAGGGCACACCCTCTCCCATACTTCTTCAACTACCCCGGTCATGTACTAATTCTGGCCATGTCGACCCTGCAATCTTCTTAATCTCATCCGCCCACCTAACTTTCTGCCGCCCCCCTGCTACGCTTCCCTGCCCTTGGAATCCAGTCCGTAACCCTTAATGACCATTGGTTATCTTCCCTCCTCATTACATGTCCTGCCTATGCCCATTTCTTTTTCTTTATTTCTATTAAGATGTCATTACATCGCGTTTGTTCCCTCACTAAATCTGCTCTTTTCTTATCCCTTCACGTTACACCCATCATTCATCTTTACATCGTTCCTTGCGTCGTACTAACTTTAAGTAGAACCCTCTGCGTAAGCCTCCAGCTTTCTGCCCCGTAGATTAGTACTGGTAAGACACAGCTATTATACACTTTTCTCTTGAGGGACAATGGCAACCTGCTGTTCACGATCTGAGAATGCCTGCCAAACGCAGCCCAGCCCATTGTTATTCTTTTCATTATTTCCGTCTCATGATCAGGATCCGCCATCACTACCTGCCCTAAGTAGATGTATTCCCTTACCACTTCCAGCGCCTCGGTACGTATTGTAAATTGCTGTTCCCTTTCGAGACTGTTAAGCATTACTTTAGTTTTCTGCAGATTAATTTTTAGACCCACTCTTCTGCTTTGCCGCTCCAGGTCGGTGAGCATGCATTGCAATTGGCTCCCGAGTTACTAAGCAAGGCAATATCATCAGCGAATCGCATTTACTAAGGTATTCTCCATTGACTTTTATCCCGAATCCTTCCCAATCCAGGTCTCTGAATACCTCCTGTCAACACGCTATGAATAGTATTAGAGAGATCGTATATCTCTGCCTGACGCCTTTTTTATTGGGATTTCGTTGCTTTCTTTATGGAGGACTACGGCGGCTTTGGAGCCGCTATAGATATCTTTCAGTATTTTTACATACGGCTCGTCTACACCCTGATTCTCTAATGCCTCCATGACTTCTGATGTTTCGACAGAATGAAACACTTTCTCGTAGTCAATGAAAGCTATATATAATGGTTGGTTATATTCCGCACATTTTACTATCACCTTATTGATAGTGTGAATATGGTCTATTGTTGAGTAGCCTTTAAGGAATCCTGCCTGCTCCTTTGCTTGACAGAAGTCTAGGCGTTCCTGCTTCTATTTGGGATTACCTTAGTAAATAGTTTTTAGGCAACCGACAGTAAGCTAATCGGTCCATATTTTTTGAAGTCTTTGGCGTCCCTTTTTTATGGATTATGATTATATTAGCGTTCTTCTAAGATTGCGGTACGCTCATGGTCATGAGGCATTACGTATACTGGGTGGCCAGTTCCTCTAGAACAATCTGTTCACCATCCTTCAACAAATCTGCTGTTGCCTGATGCCCCCAGCTGCCTTCCCCTTTTGCATAGCTCCCAAGGCTTTCTTTATTTCCGGCGTTACCTGTGGCATTTCGATTTTTCCGGACTTTTCTCTCTTCCATTGTCGTCGTGGGTGCCACTGGTACTGTATAATTATCTATAAAACTCCTCAGCGAATTGAACTATTTCATCCGTATTAGTAATGATATTGCCGGCTTTGTCTCTTAACGCATACATCTGATTCTTGCCAATTCCTAGTTTCTTCTTCACTGCTTTTAGGCTTCCTCCTTTCCTTAGAGCTTGTTCAATTCTATCCATATTATATTTCCTTATGTCAGCTGTCTTACGCTAATTGATTACCTTGGAAAGTTGTGCCAGTTCTATTCTAGCTGTAGGGTTAGAGGCTTTCATACATTGGCGTTTCTTGATCAGGTCTTTCGTCTCCGGCGATAGCTTACTGGTATCCTGTCTAACGGAGTCACTACCGACTTTTTATCACCCTCCTTATTCATGCCCACAAGATTGGCATTCATTGCCTCAACATTAAGATCCTCTTCCTCAGTTACAGCCGAATACCTGTTGTGTAATTTGATCAGGAATTGCTTTATTTTGCCTTTTACCGCTAACTCATTGATCGGCTTCTTATGTACCAGTTCCTTCGGTTCCCTCCTCAGGTCTAGGCTAATTCGAGTTCTTACCATCCTATGGTCACTGCAGCGCACCTTGCCGAGCACGTCCACATCTTGTATGATGCCAGGGTTGGCGCCGAGTATAAGGATTATGTCATTTATAGTCTCACTCTTTGGGCTCCTCCACGTCCATTTTCGGTTATCCCAATTGCGGAAGAAGGTATTCATTATCCGCATATTATTCGGTTCCTAGAATTCTACTAATTGCTTTGCCCTGCTATTCCTAGTGCCTATGCCATATTGCCCCGCTGACTTGTCTCCAGCCCGCTTCTCGCATACCTTGGCATTAAAGTCGCCCATCAGTATAGTGTATTTCATTTTCACTTTACCCATCGACAATTCCACGTCTTCATGGAAGCTTTCGACTTCCCAGTCATCATGATTGGATGTAGGGGCGTATCCCTGTACGAGCTTCATTGTGTACCTCTTATTAGGTTTCACAACAAGACCTGCCATACTCTCGTTAATGCTATAGAGCTGTTGTATGTTAGCAGCTATATTCCTATTATTCAGGGATCCGACTCCTAGTTCTCGTCTCTCCGGTAAGCCCCGGTAGCACAGGAAGTGCCCGCTTTTTAGCACTGTATATGCTTCTCTAGTCCTCGTAAGTTCACTGAGCCCTATTATGTCCCATTTACTGCCGCCTAATTCCTCCAGTAGCACTGCTGGACTCGCCTCACTAGATAACGGTCTAGCATTAAACGTTGCCAGGTTCAGATTCCGATGGCGGCCTGTCCGGATTCAGGGATTCTTAGCACCCTCTGCTGCGTCACAGGTCTGACCGCCGCCGTGCTCAGTTGCTTCGCAGCTGCTGGCGACTTATAGCCGCGGTTTGATTGTTGTATTCATGTAGGAGGTTGTGGCCAAGTACTGCACCAGGGTGGCAAATCCTGCTCTTGTGAGGGAGTTCGTTACCGGTGTTGGTCACCGGAATCAGGCCGCACTCCAGGCCTTTCTTTGTGCAATTTTATCAACACGGGTTTTTTTTTTATTCCGGTGGAAAATTGTGCGGCGCCGGGATTCGCACCACGGTCATCTTGCACGCATGGCGAATGCTTTGCCTCTACGCCACCACTGCACCTAAGGCATAGGTTTCACGTACGGTATAACAAAACGTTATTGTAGATCTTGTAGCGGCGAGACGATTTGCGCGTGAATGCAACCACATCGCAGTTTTCAGCAGCTAAGAGCAAATCCTGACGCCATAGGCATCGTGACGTAAGTGACACCGCACATTGTAGTTTCGCACTGAGTTGTGGGCGTGTCAAACGAGAAATCGAGATGCAGATGTCATCAGCATATGCATTGATGCACATGTGAGCTGGTAACTTACTCATGAGGCCAATCAGTGCCAAAATAAATAAGGTAAGGCCGAGAACTCTCCCCTAAGGAACGCTACCTGATGAATGGTCACCCCGTCAGGCGTGGACATGCCAGAAAAACGCCCACTGGGGTAGCTCACAATCCAAAGGTAAGGTCAGCCAGGTATGGTATGACTTTCAAGTCGTCCAGTGCATTGAGAATGACTTCATGAAGGACGTTATTGTATATCCATTGGATGTCTATGAAAAAAGTGTCAACGACTTGGCATCGACGTTTTCTTGTTCCACTGTCGTTACGACGTCAATGACACTGCAACTGAAAAACGACCTCGTCAAAACCCAGTCATCATGTACAAATAAAAATAATTCATCTCCAGAATCAATGGGAGCCTCGCGAGCACCAGTCGTTCTATACGTTTTCCAACACGGATGGCTAATGCAACTGGCCAGTGTGAGGCGAGCTCATAAGAAGGCTTTTCAGGCTTCAAGCGAGCAACCAGGCGGCTGATCTTCCACTGCTGAGGAAGAATATCGGAAACCATGTATCATTGTAATAAATGGGCTGCACACTGCGACCAGCCTTGCTAAGGTGAGAGAAAGACGAGTCCCAAATCTGGTCAGCACCAGAGGTAGATGAATACCTACAGGACGCAAGAGCATCTAATTGATACATCGTAAAAAGCACGTCGTGCTACTAATTGCGAAAAACCTGGAACCTGATTGAGGCTGGCCGAGTTCTGAAGACAACCATTTTGCAGAAGTTATATGCAACTTCTACATCAGTGCCGCGTTGTTTCATGGTGAGGGCACGGGGGGGGGGGGGGGGCGAACTGTATGGGTGAACGCAAGCTTCTATGTGCCAGATACGTGATAGTGGCTTGCGAGGATCGGGCGATGAACAGAACTTTATTCAGCGCTGCCTTCCTAATCTCTCGAATGGTGCTTTATTTGTCGTTAGGCTCACCAACAGAGGCGAGATCGTGCGCGGATTTCATTATGTATTTCATTTCAGAGTGCCGTCGGACTGCGCATAACCTCTCGAATTCCACGCCGATAGGAGACCTTGGCGTAGCGTACATACGATTCGCGAGGTCTCACGAAGGACGGGCGCGATCAAGTCTTCTATTTGCGATGCTCACTGTAGCTACGCAAAGGAAGGCTCCACAAATGTATTAGAGGTGGGCCAGTCTGTGCAGCACACACGGGACGTAGTGGCATGTACGAGCCACTTGACGCACACATACCTTGGCATGCGACCGCTCCCATGCGTTCCCACATCACTGCACCAGCAAACAGACGACTGTAGTCATGCCTAAACAAACGCCAGGTCCAAGTAGTTAATATAGCACGTGTCACGGAGAAACCTGGATGTGTCATCAATAATACTGAAAAAATCCTGGGAGTGCATGAAGTCGGACAGGTCTTTGGCTTGGTCATTCATTGCGGCACTGTACAATTGGGGGTGATGAGCACTAAAGTCAGCCGCATTAAAATGAGGAGCTGTACAACTATGGGTTGCTGAAGAGAGGTACGAAAACTCACTGTGCTCCCTGGGTGGAATGTTGCCGTCGAGTATAAAGAAGATCCATCCTTCAAGCGTTAAATTCAAGCAAATGTAGTGGTTCGTGTTATGAAAAAGTACTTAAAGCATCGCATGCGCAGCTAAAAACTATTGAAAAGAAACAGGCTGAACTTGCAAGCATAGTCGTTGATGATTTGAACAACCGAATGCGGTGAAACAGTCTCATATTTAAGGGCATCCATGAACAGGAAGCAGAGAAAAGGGAAGACTCAGAGAAATTGGTAAGCGAATTTGTGGCAAAAAACTTTGGTGTCCAAACAGGTGAAATCGAGCGCGCTCAACGAACGGGCCGAAAAGAAAAAACAGATTATGTGCGCCCTATTCTTGTGATGTTTCTGAACTGTAAAGATAAGAGCACTGTTTTGAAAAATGCCTTTAAATTAAAGGACTTGGATTCGTCTCATGTCTGCATCGAGGAAAAATTCTCACCTCGAATTCAACTGATTAGGAAAAAAAATGAAAATTTTTGCACGCAGTGAGCGGCAGTCCATCGATGAAAAGTACAAATTGCTGTTCGATAAACTGGTTTTCAATAAAGAAATATACGCCTTGGATGCTGCAACTCAGCAAGTTATTCCTCTTCCAGGACAAGAGGCAGATGCTAGTTCAGACTGACGCAAGAAACATGGTGCAGACACAACTTTCATTAATTGAGTGTCACTTTCTCAGTTTGCTTGGCAAGCAAGACATCCTCAACGATCTCATTAAATGCTTTGAAGCAGGTATAGTGCTGGGAACTGAAACGTGGTTGCACCCTAATATCCACAATAGCATTGTCGATTGCGACTTGCATTGCGACTGCGTGATTTTATTACCTGCATCATCGGTGTTTGCTACCGTCCGCCGGATTCACCTGCTGAGTTTCTTAGGGACCTGAATGAATCTTTGAGTTTTATTCATGACAAATATCCAACCTCTGAAACAATTCTTGCCTGCGGCTTCAACTACTCAGGGATAAATTGGCGCACGTACACAGCCGAACGCACTGCAAGGAATCATGAATATAAAGAATTCCTTTGTTTGATATCTCAGTTCAGTTTGTCACAGACTGTTTCTGCTCTGACACGTGGCGAGTTGGTCCTAGATCTTGTCTTGACAACGCAACCTGAATAAATGACAGTGCATGTTTTGGAATGTGTCAGTGACCACAATGCTCTTCACTGCGAATACACCTCAGAGAAAAAGGAGCCATAAATTCCTAGGAAAACTATTTACATATATGCACAGGCGAATATTGAAGGATTGGTTAATGAACTGTCATAGTTCAGTGAGCAGATCCTGGAATCGATATCAAGCCGTCGTTCAAATGACAACTGGAATCTACTGAGCGCTGAACTTAAAAAAATAAAAAGACAGACACATTCTGAAAATCACGCTAACAACGTCATCACAGAGCGTATGGTTCACTTCCAAAGTTAAACGTTGCATCGGGAAGAAAAAGCGCCTTTGTACTAAAGCAAAACAATCGGAATCTGAGGGCGATTGGAATAACTACCACGCGCAGTCAAGAACGTGCCAGGTAGAGATTTAGAGAGCCAAAGATGAATTATTTAGTCATGACACTTTGCTCAAAACCAATACCCAGAGTTTTCGAAAGTAATCAATCCTGAACATCATTAATCTAGTCTGATAACAATAGTAAAAGACGATGATTTTATTCAGCCGTCTGAGGTATCCCCCGAATTGAACCTATTTTTTAGTTCCGTATTTACTAACGAAAAGCCTCTTTCCAGAGGTGTTAATGCTATTAGTATAAACGCGGACATGAATGACATCCTAATTACGCAGAAAGGCATTGAGCAAGCTATTGATCATTTGCCGAGTAATTCAGCTTTGGACCCGATCACATATGTTCAAATTTGCTCAAGTTCATGAAACCAGTGATAGCTCGCATAATCGTGCCAATTCTTCAGCAATCCGTTGATACAGGAATTGTGCCTGACGCTTAGAAAATAGCACGCATTATAGATATATTTACATCTGGAGATCCTTCTGTCCTTTAGAATTACCGGCCCATCTCATTAACGAGTATACCTTGCAAAGTTCAGGAACACACAATATCATCAGCAATAATGAAGTACCTCAGTCAGCAGAACTTTTTTTTTGGAAACCAACACCGATTCTTGTGTGGCCGGTCCAGCGAGTCACAGTTATTTGAAACCGTGGCCGGCCTCCATGACGCTATACACCATTTGATCAGAATTGATGCCGTATTCATCGTTTTCGCCAAAGCATTTGACAAAGTTATTCACAATCGTCTTATATATAAACTTAGAAATCTAAACAAAAACAGAGAGAGAGAAAACTTTTATTGTCAAGTTTGAGTGGTGGTTTCTTTCCCAGTGGTATGGGCTAGCGTGGCAAGAATGTCTTGAACTGGACTGTTAACTTTTTAACTAACAGACAGCAGTTCATGTCTGCCAATGAATTTTGCTCCGCACTAGCCCATGTAAAGTTTGGTGTGTCTCAAGGTTTGGTGCTCGGAGCGATCGTCTTCGTTATCTAAATTAATGACATAAGCAACGACCTCACTTATACAATTAGGCTATTTGCGGACGACTGTATTATTTGCCGAAAGATTACTGACCCTTATGACACTAATGCTTTGCAATCAAATCTTGACAAAATTGTTAAGTGGTGCGAACAACGCCATATGGAAATAAACGTTTCCAAAACGAAATTCGTAACATTCATGAGGGCTAGAGTCACTGAACCCATCGCTTATTCTATCGGTAACGTGGCCATCGAAAAAGTTCCTGCAATCAAATATCTAGGTGTCCACATTTCTTCTTATTTCACATGGCACAAACACAATGAATATATAGCCACCAAAGCATCCAAAACTCTAGGTTTCATTAGGCGCGCTTGTACTTTGCAAATCAGGCAGCCAAACTCTTAGCATACACAACTTTAGTCATATCGCAACTAGAATATATCGGTTTCACCTGGAACCCGCATCAAGCTTATCTTGCCGATAAACTGAAATAACTTCAAAATAAGGCTCTCTAGGTTTATCACAAGGAAATATGCTCGCTATTCCTGCATCAAATTTATTAAATCGTCTCTAAATTGAAGCTCACTTGAAAAGCGAAGACTTGTCACACTACGATGTCACTTTAGCAAGCTCTATCACAATCCTTCACCATTCACAGAATCTCATATCAAACCAGGACATCGCATTTTCCCCTGATTAGACCACTGCCTCAAAGCGCAACTGAAGATAGCTCACACAAACTTATGCATCATTCATAATTGTTCTTTGCAATTTACCATTGGAATAAACCACCTGCAGAAATCGTTTGCGAAAATAATTACGACGCATTTGTGAACAAACAGAAGTGCTTACTCTGTGCTGGGCCTTAATAGATTATTATCAGAAGTGTATTCTTTTTTACATTGTTTCGAGCATTGTGGTCAACGTGTGTGCGTGTTCTCAAGCACTTGTTTTATCCAGAAAGCTTCCGTGTTTTTCTGAGCGCATGTTTGTTTATGCTTTTCTAATTGTTCACTGTGTTATGCAATATGATCACTTTATTGTATTTTAACCCCCTATGTAATGCCTGTAAATGGCCTTTAGGGTATGTGAATAAACAAAACTTGAAGACATGACGAGAGTGTCACGTGGAGTAAGGTATGAAGAACACAGTAGCAATACTGTGAAAGACGAAACTAACTTTTATTGGGCGAACCTATGCCAAGAAAAACACCCTTATGAAAATGACTGTTGAAATGGTGTTGGCATATTGTTGACAAATTGTTGACTCAATAGCCTTTCAACAATAACTCAACAAGTATTGAAACCACAGAGCAATAATTCAACAGTAAAGTTGTTGGGCAGTTCACAACAAAATTCATTGACTAAATTCTGTTTGTATATTGTTGAATAGTGTTGAGTATTATTGAGCCATATTTGAGTAGTTTTCAACGATAAAGTCGTTGACGAAATTCTCTTGACACATTGTTGAATAGTATTGAGTATTGAACCATTGTTGAGTAGTTTCCAACAATAAAGTCGTTTACTAAATGTTGTTAACTTATTGTTGAGAACTTATTGTTGTTAAGTTATTGTTGAGTCACGAGCAATATTGAGTTTCGAAGTATATGTGAAAAACACACGAACATACGTATGTGTGCGTTTTTTGCATATATATGTTGCTTTACTGATCACTTATTACAATTGCATATATAGAGGGTGTTGTTTCACGTTACTTGAACCATAGACGTATATACACGTGTTTCAGCTAACTTTACTCAGAGTTTAAAAATATGCCGATGCACCATAAGACGATGCGACCAAATGCATGTTGCTCACTCTTGTATGTGTTACGCTACTCTTGTATTTTTCCTAAGTAGTTAATTAGTCAAGAAAATTAGCCATTCTGAAGGAACAAAGTTAGGCGAAAAATTTCAACTAGAAAGTTCTACAGCACTTTGTAAAACGTCCGATTAGGCCATTTCTAACTTTCTATCTATTAGTGTTATTGTTTTTCAGCTTACTGCGGATGCCCGCGAAATACAAAAAATATCACCTGACATACCCGCTTGCGCGCCGTGCTTGCAGCGCTCTCAAACGAGCGTACCATCGAGCAGGGTGTGTTGCCGCTTAAAAGGCGACAGGGCAGTGACGAAGGCGTTGGCTGTGGTATTAGACAGTTTTAGTTACACGTACGTAGAGGCTTTGCGTACGTAGAGTTTTTATGCGTCAGCAGTGCGCATGCGTACAACGTAGCGGGCGCGCGCGCTTCTCACGGACGTACGTGAGATTCAATAGAGAGTTTTAGTATAGCGTAAAACCCTTGCGTTAGCGTTAGCGTGCCACGCAACGCTAACGCATAGAAAGACTGCACTGCGCGGCACAAGGTAGTGTTTTAGAATAGCGGAACGGAGAAAAGCGTTAACGTTAACGCAAACAAATACAGCGCCATCTAGATGTAAAGACACAAAGTACTGGAAAGCCAAATCCACACGAACTGTCGAGCTTATCCAATGTCGAATCCGCAAGTGTGTCCCTAAGTCAAGCTTATCGAAAGCCACAATCGCTGCGTTAATTACGCATGTAGGTGTTTGGTTTGAGCGTTGTTTTGTCGAGAGTCGCGAAACATACCGATTAATCTTGGCATGCTGCGATCGAGTGTTCTGTGGGACCCATATTACGTGTCCTTTTTAAGTTGGGATGACATAGACACCCTCATGCTTCGGGAATGAGAGCGACCGCGCAGGTTCTACGTGTCCTAAAGATCCACTAAACGTCGAAGCTACATCGGAGGGGACGTTTCGCCGGCAATTTCTCTTCCAGAAAGCGGATTTCCCACTTCTTTGCAATTTTTTGCAACGGACGCCCACCTTGACGTCCATCCGAATGGGTTCAAGGCGAAAACCTCCTTCACGAGGTTCATATCGTCGTCGTTGGTAAAACGCACACGCATTGTGACCACAGCACCGACCACACTACTGTGTTTTGCCGCGGAAAACATGACATGCATCGGTTCCACATGCGGCTTCACACCAAGCGAACGAGCGAAATACACTTGGGCGCCATCTCGAGGCGGATACAGCCAACACTTTTAGCAAACCCATAGAGTTGTTCTACTAACTCTATGAGCAAACCCTCTCGTTAAGCCTACTGCGCCGCTAATCGAGAACGTATATCGTAAATAACGCCCATTTGTCACCTGTGCACCGCTGCCGAAGCATCATCACACAAATCTAAGGCGAACACGAGCATTAGTGGGGAAGGATAGAGCCTAGCAGTGCAGGCAGACGGCTCGATAGATCCGAAGCGGGCTGCTCTCACTTCGACCGGCGCCGCCATCTTGCCGTACGTAAGGCTCCCCTTGCGTGCGTTAGCGTTCAACGCTAAATCCTGAAAATAGCGTACGTACGTAAGAGCTCCAGCAGCGTTTACGTATAGCGCATGCGCAGTGTGGTGCACGCAACGCTAACGCTAACGCTAACTCTTTGCGTTTGCTGCTTTACGCTATACTAAAACTCTCTAATTCTTTGCGTGCGTTTCTTGCGCACGTAGACAGCTTCGCGCGGGAGTTCCGCAAGATCACGAACAAGCGATAGCGGGCCGCGCGCGCACAGACGGCTCGCATCGAAACACGGCGACAGGATTTAATTGGCTACCGCCGTGTTCACATTTCCCGATAGGTGGAGCTACGGGGTCCGTCTTGGCCTGCGTCGCGTACGTGTAGCTAAAAGAGTTTCAGACGGCGTGCACGTAAGGTACGTTAGCTTTTCACGTTTGCGTACGTGAAACCTCTACGTACGTATAACTAAAACTGTCTATTGACGCCAGCGACGTGCTTCCCTCGCTGCGGTTCATGATGGCGATAAGCAGGTACGGGTGTTCACACCGGTCAAATGGTATGTTTTCATTTGTGCCCGGAAGTCTTAGGAGCAGTGCAATCACGACTCGCAGGCGGGCGTGTCACGTGGTGCTTTTTGTATTTCGCGAGCATCCGCAGTAAGCTGAAAAACACTAATACTTAACACATAGAAAGACAGAAACGGTTTATTCGTACGTGTTGCCAACTGCTCTGCAACTTTCTAATTGGAATGTTTTCCTAACTTCCTTGCTTCAGAAGTTGGGTAATTATCCTTGACTAATTAGCTGATTAAGCAAAACACAGAAATAGCGCGACACGCTACATACCAAAAGGAGCAACATGCATTTAGTCGCGTCGTCATAGAGTGCATATAGAGCAGTTTATACACTCGGCCTAAACTTAGCAGAAAGAAACCCCCTGCATATATATATATATATATATATATATATATATATATATATATATATATATATATATATATATATATATATATATATATATGCAGTTTGAGAAGACAAACGTCCCTACAAGCAGTGACAAACAACCGATGATTGGACGCATCCTGCATTTCCATCGGCGTCCATTATAAGGGGGCAGTGCCCTGGCCGTGTGTTAGGAAACGGCATTGCATGCGTCCGTGTTAAATATGGTCAAGGTGGCGGAGAACGTTAACAAAATTAAAGTATGGGGTTTGACGTGCCAAAACCACGCTTTGATTATGAGCCGCACCGTAGTGAGAAACTCCATATTTATTTTGACCATCTGGGGTCCTTTAACCTGCACCGAACGCACAGTACAAGGGCGTTTTTGAATTTCACCTCCATCGAAATGCAGCCTCCCCGGTCGGCATTAGATCCCAAGCACTCGGGTTATTAGCGCAACACCTCAGGCCACTATGCCACCATGGCGAGTGCGGCGGATAAAGGAGTAAACATCGTTTTTACAGAGTGCGTATCGCTTAGATGTTACCCGTTTGCGCGCTACAGAACGAAACGAAAACTTGGCTGATATGGACGTCATCGTGCTCATATTTCACATGGAAGCCAAATTCTTTTCTGTGACCTAGACGGGGTGCTGGCGAATGTGTTGGGAATCTGCTCGGCCACCAAGCAGAATCTGCGCTGCTATACGTTCTCGGTGACAAATCGCACAGCGCAGAAGCACACGCACAAATGTTTAAAAGAATGGGACGACAGACCGCCTGCAGTTTGCCGTGACGTCGAAATAAGAAGCACAAACAGCGACGTTTCTGTACTTTTCTGGTCAATAGTTCAGTCCGCATGGTTGCGGCACGCATTACTTTTTTTTTAAATCCTAACGACGAAAACTGTGCGCGCACAAATTAGCACGGCGTTTGCGATGTTTGAATTTGGCGCCTTTTCCCGCGCACTCCATTAGCTGCGGCCGGTGCACCGCGTTACTGCGCTAAAGAAAGTAGTTCATCAAAGAAGTGAAGCAAAAAACTTTTATACACTTCCAAATCGCTACAATTTTTCTGTAATAACATGACATCAAAGAATTTGTTATCAAATGGTACAATTTATGATAATATAAGCGTGTATTTGTATGAGTGTACATGTATGATTGCGCGTTTGCGCTGTTGAGGCTTGTAGCATTCCGGCGTGATCGCGCACGGCGGTTGTATGAAGACTTCCTGCGTTTTCTGCGTTCTTTGTGTGCTTCGCTGTGACATCTTTGGAATATTCCTGCGTGTTGCTCGCTTTTTATGGGCTTGTTGCCTCGAAGATCGCCATGATTGCCTCCGACTCAGCGGCATCAAAGGTGAGTTAGTGTTTCGAATTCCCCTTGTTCGTCCGCGCCTGTGCGGCGCGGACGAACAAGGGGAATTTCAGCGCCTGTGCGTGTTTTCCGTGCGCCTCTTTTCTAGTTTTCATTCCTAGCACTATCCTTGCGTTGCGAGAATTGGTTGTACAGCACTAGATTTGTGGTATTTAACGTGGAGCTTCCCAGTTGAAAAAGACAACAGGAATTCCTGTCGCAACTACAGAAATTTCTGTTGTACAACAGGATTTTTCTGTAGTAACTACAGATTCCTGATGGAGCGACAGACTTTTCTGATGTACAACAGACATTTGTTGTTGCTACTACAGAAGTACAGTCTGTCGTATGTCTGTTGTTACAACAGAAAGCTGAAGCTCTACAACAGATTTTTGTAGTACTACAGAAAAATTTGTCATCACTACAGGCACCCTGTTGTCCCAACAGAAATACTCCTGAAGTAACCCGAAAAACTTCTGTAGTGCTACAGAGAGCTGTTGAAATACTACAGAAACCTATTGTGGCAACAGGCCCCCAATTGTCACAACAGAAGTGTTCCTGATGTAATGCGACCAACTTCTGTTGTACTACAGAAAAATGTTGTTGTACGACAGAAACCTATCATTGCAACAGGCCCCCAGTTGTCATAACAGAAGTGTTGCTGAAGTAATGGACAAACTTCTGTTGTACTACAGAGAACTGTTCCACAACGGAAACCTATCGCCGCAACATATACCCAATGATGACAACAGAAGTGCACTGAAATTGTGTGATGCGACAAGCTTCTGTAGTGCCCGGTTGAAAAAGACAAAAGGAATTCCTGTCGCAACTACAGAAATTCTGTTGTACGACAGAAGTTGTTGACATTTCTTAATTGGGAGACATTTCTGACGTTACGACAGAAATTCTGATTTCGCAACAGAAGCATTCTGTCGCGACAACAAGAGTTATGAAGTCGGAACAACAGTTTTATATCCTGACAGCGACTCCGACGTTATGACACCAATTCTGACGTCGCAGCAGAAACATTCGGTCGCGACGGCCAAGAGTTCCGTAGTCACAACAGAAGCGCTTCCCGTCGCGGTCCTTTAAAATTGTATGTTTTTGCATCGGTTGTGTACACTGTACCTTTCTCCTGCGCGGTATTCAATCGCGCTTCTCTGAAGCCGGCAATGCTGACACCGATGGCACCGACACCGGTATTAAAGTCGACGTGGCGAATAGTTATAATTGTGCCGTGACGACGCGGCACCAGCAACGCCCTACCGGCCTTCTCAAAATCGGCCGCTGATCAAAATCATACCATCTGCGGGAATGGCTGCGTATCCGTTTTTTTTTTTGGTAAGATGTGGCACACAGGCCTGTGGACTTACATGTGCTGTTACAGTGACACATTAGTTAATTTCCCAGGAATATTTCACAAGCTTATGCGAAGCGGAAAAGAAGATTTCGGTTGTTCCACAAAGTTGCGTGAAAAGCTGTCTCGCTCGGGTCTCATTAATCTGATACAGTGCTGCCGTGAGAAGCCAGTATGCTGTCAGAAAGAACTCTCATCCACGAATGTTTATGTAGCTATTTTGCATTGAACACACGAATTATATGCGCGCTAAAAAGTGTAAAGAACGAGAGACAACTGTCGAAACTAGCAGTAATAACCCTAAAAGTCAACGTTGTCTATTTCCGAATTTCTTATTTAATATGGATATCGTACATCAAAATCGATGTTCTAGCACTGCACGATGTACTTGTCGATGGTGCGAACACTCTTGCTCTTCTAGAGATGCGGCACTTGATGCGGTGGAGTGATAGCGGATCTTGGCTCTCAAAATGCAAATGTAAACATCAGCGCACCAGCACGTCGTACTATTCACATGGCCAAAACGTACACTCGAAGAGCATGTCAGGGGTGGCGCAGTCTCTGCCTCTGGACACGGACGCGTTCGGACGCAAGATGTCGAGCTCTGCAAGGGCGGTTTCAGTGGCCGCGTCTGGCCGTGGTAACAGGGCTTCTGTCGCCCCACCGGGATATCGGTATCTACTACCGACTTTGCCATCAGGCGAAACTATGAAGGAGTGTCTGTTCTTACATTGTGACGTTGCCGGGAGACCATACCGCCTCGAAGACTTCCGTGACCCACTGCAAGAACTCGGTGTATTGAAAGACGTGACCGGTATTGGGCCCTTCCAAATGACGCATGTGTGGCTCATCAAGCTACGAACTCCAGAGGTGAAGGAAGTGCTGGTTAGAGCGGGAGGCCTGGAGGT
Organism: Dermacentor albipictus; assembly: GCF_038994185.2. Classification (NCBI taxonomy): domain Eukaryota; kingdom Metazoa; phylum Arthropoda; class Arachnida; order Ixodida; family Ixodidae; genus Dermacentor; species Dermacentor albipictus. The sequence continues at coordinate 70,481 of NW_027225662.1, forward strand.
AAAAGGGCGCTTTTGCGCCGTCATTGACCCAGTGCAACAAGACATCACACTCAAAGTACACTGGGTTCCATTCCACGTTACCGGGGAAGCATTGAAGAAGGCTTTCGACCACTATGGCGAAGTGAAAGAAGTAAGACAAGAAGATTGGAAGGTGAGGGGCTTCGAGCAAGCTGAGTCTACCACGCGTATTGTGCGGATGACGCTCCGAGAGAACTTAACACCGGACTCTCTGCCCCATTTGTTCAAGATCTTTGGTGGCTCTGTGCTGGTTGTCGTTCCCGGGAGAGCTCCGATTTGCCTGCGGTGTCGACGCAAAGGACACATTAGAAGAGACTGCAGAGTGCCAAGGTGTTCTGAGTGCCGGGAATTCGGCCATGAAGAACATGATTGCGTACGTACGTATGCAAGAGTTACGGGCAGCACGCAACCCGACGACGAAGGTCTGGAATTGATGGAAGAGGAGGTAACGGAGAAACTGACAGCGTCCTCGGAAACGCCGGTTCAACAGGTGGCAAGTGTCGCAAATAAGGTGGCAACGCCATCCGCGTCGACACAGGACGCCACAGCAGGAAGAAAGCAGAAAGAAAGAAGAAGGAATGAAGAAGAGAAGACGCCGCCTGCGCCCGCAGAAACGGAGCCCGGGTGTGACGCGTTGAACGTGGAGATGGACGCGGAGCCAGAGACGCCATATGAGACGCCGGATGAGTTGGCCACTGAGGAGCCAGCCGTGCCTTCCAAGAGGCACCGAAGCGATGCTCCAGAAGAGGAGACGCCGGCTGACAGTGTTCAGCGCCTGGAGCCGCAGTGGATGGTGGTCCGGTCGACCCGGGCCAAGAAAGGGAAGTCCGCCCCACCGCAACGGTCAGCGTCGCTCACCCGAGAAGGGCAGGCGACGCAGTGACCAACGCGACTGGTGTCGCGGGTGCCCGTGGAAGCTGTCGTGCCGGCAGGGACGCTCAGTTTGTGAGCGTTGCTATTTGCTGGGCGCCTTACTGTTGTTTTGCTCTTGCTCTCTGAAATGGCTATGTCGTTAGCTCCATTGCGCGTGGGAACCCTCAACGTTAGAGGTTTTAGGGCGAGACGGCGGCAGCGTCAGCTCCGACGCGTAATGTTGGAAGAAGAATTAGATATATTGGCGATTCAAGAGACTAAAATAGAGAGTGAGAGTCAGACTGATAGTATGGTTGCACAGTTTAGTGACCGCTACACTGTATGCGTTAGTCATGCTGTTGGCACAACGGCCGGATGCTGCATGTTTATTAAGAAAGGTTTGGGTATAGTTGAGGAAACAGTTCTAAGTTGTCAGAGTGGTCGATTCGTGCTGTGCAATTTTGTATACTGCAACATAAAATACCGAATATTATGTGTGTATGCACCAACGAAAGTGAATGACCGGCTAAGTTTCTTTCAAGAAATATCGCATTATCTGAATACAGACAGATGTTTGATAGTGTTAGGAGATTTCAATTGCGTTTTGAGCTCGGACGATCGTTCGAGTGATGGATACTGGGCTGATAAGAGCGTTGTCTTTCTGAGGGGGGCCATTGGAAGAGCTCTGTTGGAAGATATTGCACATTACGCGAAAGGAGGCAATAATCGGCATTATACTCATTTTCAAGGCAATAGCCATGCAAGGTTAGACAGAGCTTATCTTTCGCAAGAAATCGCCACAATGTGCGATGACTACAAGGTGCTGAACATAACATTTAGCGACCATTGTTTAGTAGCCTTCACGATAGGGAAAAAGATTACCGCAAAACCTGGAATGAAATGGGAAACATGGAAATTAAACGCGAAACTCTTAAAGGACGACCAATTTCTAGAAAGTGTACGCACAGAAATTGCCAAAGCAAATAATGACTGTGAAAAAGGATGGGGTGAGCGATGGGAGCGATTTAAAGAAGTCGTAAAAATGAATGCCATAGAGCGAGCAGTAGAAATACGTTTTAAAGAGCGCCAAGAGGAAAATAACCGTAAAAAGATGCTTCAGGAATTTGTGGATGCCGAAACTGCAGCGCCAGGCACCTTTGTGGAAGAAATAAGGGAAACAAAGAATAAAATTGAGGCTATCGACACGGAAAAATACCGTGGCGCACTTATTCGCGCACGAATGGGAAAGATCTTGGCTGATGAAATGCCAACAAAGCGTGCATTGGGAACTGAGAAAAAGTATGCGAGGAGAAACGAAATAGTTGAGATTGAATACAAAGGGAAAATGTCTAGAGATGCCGAAGAAATTAATTATGCGTTTACGGAATATTACAGGGAGCTCTTCAAGTGTAGAATACCGAGCAAGGCTGGGTATGAAAGCCATTTTCTAACCACTCTACCTAGGTTAGACGCCGAAGAAACAGATAGATTATCCGAAGATATCACAGCAAAGGAGATCGAAACGGCCATTGAAGACCTTAACCCTGGAAAATCGCCAGGACCTGATGGCCTAACTGCAGTTTTTTACAAAGCCTTTTGCTCGAAGATAGCCATCTTATTAGAGCGTGTTTTTATGGAGGCGTATCAAAAAGGTCGTTTGCCACCGTCCTTTAAAAGGGCGTATACAGTCGTGATACAAAAAAGCGATGACGCAAATAAACTTAACAAAGTAACAGGCTACAGGCCAATTACGCTGACAAACGTGGATTATAAAGTTTTAATGAAGATATTTGCGCGGAGACTACAAGGGGTTATTGGTGCTTTAGTAGGACCGCATCAGACCTGCGGGATAAGAGGGAGGTCTATATTTACTAATATCCATGTGGCTCGCAGCATTCTTGAAACTTGTGATGCAGATTTTAGGAAAGTCGCTATGTTACAAATTGATCTAGAAAAGGCGTTTGACAGAGTATGTCACAATCTCCTGTTTACAATTCTCGGCTATGTCGGTGTTGGATCACGGATAACAGAGGGAGTTAAAATGGCATACAGTAATTGTACAACTAACCTCATTGTCAACCATAAGCTAACTGAAAGGATTGAAGTGCGTTCCTCTGTTCGTCAGGGGTGTCCCCTGTCACCTCTTTTGTTCGCAATATATCTAGAGGCTCTCTGTAAAAGAATTATTGATAGTCCGGATGTGCGAGGATTCAGCCTAGAAGGATGTGAGGTACGTTTATTAGCTTACGCTGATGATGTTGTCGTTTTCTGTGACGATAAGGAGAGTGTTCGAGCTACCATGACAATTATGCGTGAGTTTTGTGACATGACGGACAGCAATATAAACCTGAATAAGTGTGTCGGCTTGTGGCACGGCCAGTGGCAAAAAACGCCGCGTGTTTTTGAAGGTATGCAGTGGAAGCTCACGCCTGGGATTTATCTTGGTGTACCATTAGGCACACATCGAGACACTAAAGACTTATGGAATGGCAAAGTGCAGGAATTAAAAGCTCAAACTGATAAGTGGGCTGGACGTGACCTCTCTATATTTGCACGTGCGGCTATCTGCAGAATCTTCTTGGTGAGCAAACTGTGGTATCTCATGCAAGTCCTGAGTTGTTCCCGATTCAACCTCAAGAAATTCCATAGAGTATTTGCTGTTTTTGTGTGGCAGTCTGAATATGAAAGAACAAGCAGGAACAACTTGTTTCGCAAGTTGGGTCAGGGTGGCTTGTCATTACCAAATTTATACTTAAAGCAACTGATTTCTAGATTTTTGTTCTTACGAGACACGACAAATCCTTTCTTACGAACAGTTATTCAAGTCCGATTGAGCAATGCCTTACCTAGCTTTGTTGTCTCGATGAGGGAGGGTGGGTGTTACGCAATGAGTAAATTTTTACGTGAGGTGGTCGTAGCATTTAGACTTTTACATCACCACTTTTCCATAGAATATTTGGCTGCAGTCAGTCGTAAGCGGATAAGCTCGGATTTAATGGATATTATGTTCCCAGAACCATTATATCGATTAATGTACCGCGAAGGCCAAGGGAAAGATGTCCTAAAACGTGTGAAGCGAATGATTGTACCAGGGGGAGTGAAAACATTCTTTTTTAAACTACATACCAATACCTTGCCTGTTAAAACATGGCTAGAAGAAAGAGGGGACTATTTACCATGGGGGACTAACTGTTTGATTTGCAAGAAACCAGAAACTATAGAACACGTTTTTCTGGACTGTTGGAGTGCGGTCTTCTTTTGGGATATTATGCAAAGAACTATTAAAAAAGAATTGCCGTTAACAGCTCATGGTATCCGTTACCTATCCACAGAGCAAGACAGTATACCTTATGACATGTTCTTTCTTCTCGGCCTTCACAGTATCTGGAGAAACCGCATGGCTGTAAGGAATGGCGATATAAATGTGAGAACAGTAAACTCATATTTTGCTGAGAATATCAGTAAACTGCGGGAAGTTTTTCAGAAGCTAGCGTATGACGATGATCTGTTGTCATTGATGGATGCCCTTGCCAAAATGAAAGTTTTGTAATCTAAACCGCAAGCTTCAAGCGCGGCGGTGGGAAAGTGAATATTGTCAAATGGTGGGAGCAATATGTATTGATGTATTTGTTGATTGTCTGGAAATAAAGAAAAAAAAAAGTCAGGGGTGGCGCAGTGGTAAGATGCCGGGCTAGGAATCGAGAGGTTGCATGTTCGAATCCTAGGCAAGGACGTTTTTTTTAAATTTTTTTTTACTTTTATGTTTTTTTTTGCTAACAAATTTACATAATCTTACGGACGTCTCTGTCAATTTTTAATTAAATATTGATCAAGAACTACAGAACTTTCTACTACAGGACGTCACACTACAGACAACAGAACTACAGGCAACAGAACTACAGGCAACAGAACTACAGGCAACAGAACTACAGACAACAGAACTACAGAAACAACGTCCCAAAATACAACAGACTGGTAAAATTTCCTGTTGTGTTTTTCAACTGGGTTTGTACTGGTTTAACTTTACTCTCCGCTTGCGGTGACGTGAGGCAGCTATGTGGTGCCAGCTAAAACAGGGCATGTTGTACGCCATGATTTCTGATAGGGTGTTCGAGCACCGATTGAGTTAGCCATATTAATGAGCGCATAACAATACGACGTGAAACCATCTGATCTGTACTGTAATCGAAGATATTTCGTTTGCGCCACGCTAGTACAAGGCGTGTGAGTGAGCTGTAGCAACAGAGGGGGGCGGGGGGGGGGGAGGGGATCAGCGAAAATGTATTCTGTTGTGTGTTCCCTTCAGGATCGAGTGACTCCGCGGTGCTTCAACGCCACTATCTGTCACGCCGTGCGGCCGACGTTCGCGCGACTGGAAAACACAGAGGAGGCTGTCTCGCAATAATAAAAAAATTCAAGTGTGTACATGCGATTCTATGCGATACGTGACATACGATAGGGGTGATGCCACAGAGTGCTGCTAAATCATCGAGTTATACGCCTTGCCAACCGCGTGTGTTTTGTTTTCCACCTTTTAGCGCGCATTCAACTTTCTTTTTTTATCTTCTCCGTTCGATGCCATCGAGTGCTTCGCCCAAACGGCTTCGCGTAGGCGCTCTGCATTCACGGAAAGGCAGATTTTGTGGCGCTCCAGGTCCTACTTTACTGGGATAGAACACTAAAAAAAATGTAACAGCGTGAAATTTCAGCTTTTCGTACTTTAGTAATTGATTGATGTAACAAAGTTTTAAAATCAGTAAAGGAACGAGATGCCTGGCATATCTGCCTTGTCGTCCCACTGTGTTTCGAGGCGGAATGTATATGTTACCGGCAACATAAACATCAATAATTAGCATTTTTTCGTGTGACCATAGGAGTAGCTAGTTATGTCGAAAAGCCATTTTTGCTTTGAATCGGAGCACTACAGAGTGAGCAGATTGAAAGGGGAGCGCATCGTTGTGAACTAAGTGACGACGCTTTGCCACAAGCTTGGAATAATGCTTTGTCGAAAGAGCAGGTCTGTAAAATTCTTTGAGTGTAAGCAAAACTTCAGTAGCATCAGGTAGACGGGGAGTAAAAGAATGTAACACTGTGGCTTTATATGAAGGAGCTGCCTTTAATATGTGGCCATACCAGTTAAGTAGATGCATGGAAATAATTTTTAAAATAAGTAGAGGAATGTGAAATGAATTATTTGACAAGCTCACACGGCCACTGGCAACAGCGGCCACACTTTCGTGTATTCAGTGACTAGTCATTTGTATCCGTCCATTTATGTCAGCCTAATGGTCCATGTAGCTATTTTGATTGTCGCTTTTGCTGCATCGTGGCTTCACGTTTTAATACAGACATCTTTCCACCGCCTCAGACTGCGAGCTTACCCCATGCCACCCGGAGAAACATCACCGTACGTCCTCTACCTCGCAATATGCACCCAGTGCACCACGCAGAGCGAAGGGAGGCCCGCGCCCTGGCCATACACAAGCGATACGGGACTTTACCCTCTAGAGCCTACACTGACGCGGCTTCTTACTCCAGACGCGCAGCCACAACAGTCACCGTAGTCGTCAAAACAGAACATCGGAGCAGCATTTCGCTCACACGAAACAATCCCCTCGAAGCCGATGAAGCGGCCACAGCCCTCGCTCTCTCCCAAACAGAGGCTGAAGTCATAGTGACCGACTCCCAACAGGCGTGCCGCAACTTTGCTAGCGGTAGAATTCATGCCACTACACTCCGCATCATCAATCAACAGCCGCCAACGAGATCAGTCATGATCATCTGGGCGCCAGCTCATCAAGGCATTCCTGGCAACGAGGTCGCCAACCACGTGGCTCGAGATCTGACCCACCGAGCCCACGCCGAGGAATCTGAACCCAAGCGCATGCACCCTCTAGTCTCCTACCAAGACATCACACAACACTACAAGCTAACCCGCAGAACATATGCACCCCCACACAAGTCACTACCTAGAGAGCAGGAGCGATTCCGCCGAGCTCTACAGGTTAACACATTCCCCCACCCAACCTGAAATCACCACATAGACCCTACAAAATTCTCTCCGCAATGCCGCTTCTGCGCAGAGCCCGGGTCCCTCAGGCACATAGTAGGGGGTTGCAGAGCGGCACCATTCAATCATCCGAACCCTTACCCCACTAACGAGCTTTGGGAGAGAGCCTTGGCCAGCTCCGACCTCGAGGATCAGCAACGGCTGATTGCGAGGGCCCAGGACGCGGCCCGAGCTCAAGGCATTCTGGAATGAGGACGCCTCTCCCTAGCTGCATTTACCTAATAAAAATGTTTATTCTCTCTCTCTCTCTGACATCTTTTTTCAGATTCAAAGTGAGCTGGGAGACGCCCCAGCTGGAACGCTAAAGGTGAATTCTTTGGTCATCCATTCTGTAGCGTCACCATGATCAAATACAGTGATGCCGTGAAAATGTATTGCAGGAAGCAGAAAAAAAAAACATTGCTGATGCAACTGCAAGGCATTTGCTCCTGAGGTCAATTTGTGCAGAGTGTCTTCATTAGGAGACATGGTGCCTTTAAGCACTCAGCTGAAAGACTTAACATCTGCACCGGGACTGGGAGTGAATTTCAGTGTCACTTGTGAACATATTAAACGCAGAATGTGCCTTTTTCAGTGTATATGCCTGATATGAGAGGGGCGTTCAGAAACTTAGTGTGGACATTAGTGGTCTACATGAGTGAACATCTTTATAGTTTTACCAGAACGAAGGTATAATGACCTATGTCATACAGCAGTGCACTGCTAGAGGTATCAAACCAGAACAGCAGCACCCTTTGAGAAAGTTGGCTGAAGAACGAGCAATGATCGGGGCTTTCTGCATTTCAAGGGCCAAATTCCAAAAAGATTGATGCCGAGCTGGATGGTGTGAAGTGCCGGTCACCACATGCTCTATCTTGGCATTATGTCTTGTTAAGATACAGAAATTGCATTACTGCTCATAAAGAAATTGAAAGTTGGGAGGTTGAGGGGAAGTGGAAGGGCTCCCCTCTGGAGCAGCCAGTGCATGCCCTTTGCTATACTGATAATCCTACCTAATGAGAACCAGTGATGCATGTTAACCTATTACGCAGCCAAGTGCATTCCTTGTTTTGTATTAAGGGGACACTAATGACACCCTAAATGAATTTTAAATAAAGCATCGCCTTAAATAACTACTTCTGTAAATTTCTTGGTAGTTGCTTGATTATTAGAGAAAATAAAGCTCAAAGTTTAATTTTCTGAGTATCGCCCCAAAATATTCGTGCTGACACCTCATTGTCACATCATGGATTCCAAGTATTTTTTCAAACTTGGGTTGTATTGCTTCTGTAAATGTTCCTGACGCTTTTTATTTTGGGTTTTTGGAATACGATGAAGAACATCTTTATTTGTAAAAAAAATTGCTACATCTGAACAGACATCATCTAAATCCATGACGTCACAGCAAGCGGGTGTGGTAACTTCAAGGCAGCACTGCCACCAATCTTTCCTCTTGCTGCTTTTACAGTTTACTCAGCCTCTTGTCACGGTATGAGTGAATCTCTTGAATTGTAGGAAGGTCATGTACAGATATATCTAAAATAATTTTTCTCTTTAGTGCTTTCATGCCGTAGTTGCTTAGGGTTGTTGGCACAGCTCCACTAAGCACGAGGTCACAGGATCAAACAACCGCATTTTGATGGAGGTTAAATACAAATCTGCTCAGGTATCTTGCAGCCTGATTTGGTAAAAATTAGTCCAGAGTTCCCCACTATGGCGTGCCTAAACATCAGATTGTCATTTTGGCACTTAAAATGCCAGAATTTAATTAATTTAATTTTGCTTTAGTGCTCCTTGAAGCTGTAGAATGCATGATCACTGCAAAAACTCATGCTCAAAGTATTCTCCATAAATATTAAATAAACAGTAAATATAAGTGTCTATTTATATATTGAATTGTGGTGATACGTGATGATTATTAGAACAGGGGTACAATGAGACAGACAGAATTGTAATACAATGTGTGACGGCACGATAATGCACATCGACGAAATGACCGAGTCTCCCTAGAAGTCCCTGACATGGACATCAACTGACTGTCCACAAACTTCTGAGTTCACTCCGTGATCTTGTGCAGCCTGCGCTTTGCGAGTCGAATAATTTAATTGAGGTGGTGGTTGGCACATACTGTCCTTGCAGCTTATGTACATTTCATACAGTGGAGTGGAATCTCACATATTACATCTGGAGCACAGCAAGTGAACATGATGTGTAGTGGTAATCTTAGTAATGATCGACAATCATGTCCCTCTTCGAGCTCCTACTGCTGCTTGCCAACACAAGCAGCAGCAGTTGCCCAAGATAGCGGGAAAGAGATTCATTGAAAAGTGGCATATGCCCAGGGTTGCATAACCAGTCACCCAAGCTGTTCTGACGGTTGATTTTGAACTCTTCCCTCAACATAGCAGCCCAATCTCCCCATTAGACCATGGGCTACCTATTGACACAAATGGATGGGAAAATAGAGACAAACACCTGAAAATATGAAGTATCCTAAGAATGGTAATCACAATAAATAGTACTAGATGTGCATTAGCACAAGTTCTTGGGCCAGTTGGTGCATGATGATCTTGAAAAAGGGGGGGTACCAGCAAAACAAAGGACGCGCACACACGGAAGATGCGTTAGACAGGGAGTCCGTGTCTAATGCCATTTCCTTGTGTGCGTGTCATTCGTGTTTCGCTGGTACTCCCCTTCTTCAAGTACTAGATGTTTGGGTACTTTGGTTTACTATTCTTGTTTGTGCTGGATTGTTTTTCTGAAACAAGTGGCATCTAGACAGCATAAGAAGCTTGTAAGAAGTCAAGTTTAGCATTCTAGATTTGCAACAGATACTTTTGTAATTTATTTGCAGTAGGGCTGTTGTGTAAATGTGCTTGAAAGGCTTAAAACTGTTTTGCTAACATTTACTTAAACGTGCAGGTTCACATAGGTTGAAGGAGTGCACATTGAGGTTATCCTGGCACAGCTTACCATGGCCTGCCATGGTGGACCAGGAAAGTTTGCAAGGGCCTTGCTTCACCATGTGTTCACAGAGGAGGAGCTCATGGACCATTTGGGCTTTGGAAATAACACCAAGGGGCAAAAAAGCTCTTGACCCCACCAGGGTAAGTGCTGTTATAGGTAAGTACCATATATCCTTTCTGGTTGCATTTTTACATTCACATTTTTTTCTAAAATTATGAACTTGCCATTGGCATAACAAACGACTTTCAAGTAGCCCGTGTGTGCAGTTGTGTGCTACAAGAGCCTGCTATTTGTAATGGCTGTTCATATGATCATGAGTGCATAATGCCGCCACACGCAAATGCTTCTAAAATTTGAAAGCTGCCTTCACTGCTGAAAGTTTTTAGTGGCTCCACGACATAACATGAGCTGCATTGGCGCATTATCAGTGCTACTTGGCTGTCATTGCAAGGAATAGTTGTCTGTGAAGCACGCTCCAAATCTATTGGCATGGAGGACATGTTTAATTAGCCTGAAAGTGTTATTCTAATACACGAATTGCGGAGAAGCTATGCTCAAGTGTGGTTACTGCTCAGCTCGAGCAGGAGCACGTTCACCAAATTGCAGAAATCAAAACAGCTCTCCAGGTTCTGAGATGTGAAACAGTAGTTTCACAAATTTTAACAGACCACATCGAATTAAGGTTGCTCCTATATTGAAGGAGGTCCATGTGATGCCAGACAGCAGCCTTTTAGCAGAGGGAATGTGAGTGGTGTGGCAATTTTCTTTTGGTTGTTTCAATCAAAGAAACAACATGGACAGAGTTGCAAGCATTGCTGTCAACAGTACTACGTTTAGTGGGTGCTTACTCATTCTAAGCACTTAACCTATGACTCGTGTTTATTAACGCACACTTTATCACTTTGTATTCTAAGATATGAAAGAATGGCTGTTGCTTAGGTAAGGTTAAGCCCAGGATGCGAAGCATAGTAGCCTTTATTTTAGTTGTTGAACCACTGTTTAGCCTGGCGAACTGCTGTTGCTTGGCTATATTTGGTTCGGCTAGACGAAGAAACAACTCATGCATTACTGCTTCGCCTTCAAGAGTGGAACGCGACAGCGTTCCCGTCGACCCGCCAAGGGGTGTAAGACAATGGGCTACAGGGCAGCGACTACGCGCCCCGCATTGGACGCGGTGAGCGTCGAGCAAAGCAGCGTTCGGCGCGGCAACGAAATGTGCGCCTGAGCAAGAGACGCACGCCTTAGAAACAGCTCCTTTCTAAGGCAACACCGCATTCACTAGAGGCGCTTTTGTACCGCTTTGAAGCATCGTACTCGTGGCTCAGTGGTAGCGTCTCCGTCCCACACTCCGGAGACCCTGGTTCGATTCCCACCCAGCCCGTCTTGCAAGAGTTGAGCCAAAGCCACTTCTCCTCTGTCGTGACGTCACGGTGTCACGTGGTTTCAAGGCGACACCGCCGCGCCTGAGGAGCTGGGTTGAGCTCTCGTAATATGCTTCGCATAAAAAATATTTATGTGGCTTTTCCCCATATACTTCAATAAATTGAAAATAGGCTCTTGGGGCCTAATGTATAAAGCTTCTTACAGTCCATCGGACATGTCCACTACTCCCATTCTGAAATTGTTAGAATTGATTCCTGCTTCCTTACTTCACCTACCTGTTAACAGGGTTATTATGAACCATTGCCCTGTAGATTACGGGCTTAAATTAATCAAAAGGATGAATGGGCTTTTCTGTTGTTTAGCCCATTGAGGGTCACATTTTGGGGAGAAATATGCCTCTCTAATTTAGGAGTTATATATTTTTTATGGTGTGCAAATGTTCAAAACTTTCGAATTGAATAGTGTCCTATTCAATTTAGTCTTTCAATGGTCACTATTTGTAAATGCGAGTATTATTCAAATATTTCGAAAGACGAATAAAACATGAAATTTGAGCCAAAGTTCGGTAAATTTTCACCTCCAATAACATAGTATAGACATAAAACGTAAGAACTTGTAAGAATAGCAGACCAGGCTACATTACTTAAGTAGCTGTACTTTAGAGGCTGTACAGCGATCATTTATGTTTACTGAAGAGTCCTGTGCATGTGAAGAAACTTTTTGCTGCTCCATTTCTTCTAATAAACAGCTCTTCATAACATAACAATGACAGAAACTTGCAAACATTAATAATACTAGGATTTGAGCCTCAACTTACATTAATTGTGATATCAGCTGTTCATTATTCAGAAGCTATCCATTATTTGATTTGCTTCTAGCATTATTCGGTTCAGCCTCAAAAATCACTTTTCGCGCACCGTTAATATTTTTATTGCAGATTTAAGTTCTTCAGAGTGACTTTCCGAGAAAATAAAGTGGTAAATAATATTTTAAAATAACGATGAAGGGGCAATACCATTTCAGTCTTTGCAGTTTTAAATGTTTTATTTTTTTATGCAGGATAAAGCAGCATAATGTTTTGTGTAATCAAACTTACAGAAACTTGTGGCAACACTCCCAAATTACAGCAGTGACAGACACCAAGGAGCTAAGTGAAAATCGGTTTTCGAGAAACCCATGGAGCGACAGCAATTTAAGAATATTTTGCAGAAGTCTCAGAAGGTTGCAGCACCTCCAGTGGCATGCTAGGCAACACTTTGTTCTGAAAAGGCAAATTTTTTCAGAACGTTCCATCACAGCCACAGATGTACTGCAGTAAACCCTAAAAGGGTTAAAGAAGTCAGTCCTATGGCATATGGCTCTTAAAAGACAGCATGTCTTCGTATCTGTCACATTCTGCATGTGTCATGCTAAGCAGCTTGGTGCACAACTACATGGAATCCTTATTATAACAGTAATTCAGTCGTTGAGGCAGAAAACATACTTTGCTATAAGCAGTGTCTTCTTTAATGTAGAATGTCCTAAGTCATTGTAAGGCGAGAAGTACATTCTGATTGCATGTGAACTCAGGAAACCTAACTTCAAATGAAGCTACACTCAATTGGTAGTGACATGACAGTATTGTCTTTGGAGCATGGAAAAGCACAGTTAAGTGCTGCACATTTTAATTATGAAAGTTAAAAGAAATAATTCAATATCAGTTCAGGTTTATTTATGAACAACATGAATTTTTTTCACCATTTTGTTTGTCAGCAAGCAAAGTTCACATCTTCGACATCGAGGATATTTGTAAAGTTATTTTGCTACAGTGTTTTGTTCCTCTTTGCCCTTTCCTGCATTTGACACTTAGTGGAGTCCTGTGCCACACAGAATAAATTTTAATGGTCATGCTGTAAAGCTGTACCCGTGGAAAGTTGTAATTAAGCAACACAAATACATAAATCAATTTCGTTATAACAAGGGCATATTGCATGCCATTCTTTCGCATGTAGAAGTTGCTTTTTAAAACTTGTTCTGGCTTCTTGTTTTTGCATGCTTCACGTGTCACAAGTTTCCTGATACCAACATGCCCTATGTAAAGAACTCTGGCCTCGCTTCTCGCATGGGACCAATAGCCTCTCAAGAGCCCAAGTTGGACAGCTCAAACCAAAACACAGTTGTTGTGCTTTTGTAACTCTCGACATTCTTATGTTTCATGTTAGTCTCCTGAAGGGCCCAATTTGGATTTCTCAAATGAGCATACAAATGTGCCTTTCTATGCTTTGACGTTTTTATGTTAATTTTATTTATGTTAATTATGCTAATCTCCTGAGAAGCCCACATTGGATTGCTCAATCCAGAATACAAGTACTGTGCTTTGTTATAGTTCACTACATTTTTATGTTAGTTTTTGATATGGTTCCAGTAAGGATAGTGTTTCCTTATTAATATATTTTTTAAGTATCTTAAGTCATTTCATGCCAAACCACCCAATTTTGTCAAGAACTGTTCCACTATGGCAAAGCATTTCAAGATTGCTTGATTTTGAGTACGTACAGTGAGAAAATATTTGAGAAAATTTGCTTTCATACATACACTTGAGTCATTCCAGGGCAACCAACCAGCGTTTTTTTTACCATCGCAGATATTGTTGAAGCTCCGAACTCTTGCTCCCCATTTATTTTCCTTCGAAGAAATTTTTTTGAATTTTGGCAAACATTTATTGTTCTTGCCCAGCTAAGCTAGAAGGCACTGATACACATTTCTTTTGAAACGGAAATTGTATGATCCAGATATTCAGATGATGTTCATGTCAAGAGACTGAAGTGGTGTGACTGCCAAAATTTGCAAAGTTTGAATTTTCTTCTAATGTAGGGAAATACAGAAGGCACAAAATGAATATAAAATCAGACTGGTTGGCTTGGGATAGCTGCGAAATATCTCTAGCCTTGTAGGTTCAGTTGATCAGCTAAAAAAAACTGTAAAGTTCCAATTTTTTGCAAGAAGCTTCGTGTTGAAGGTAAAAAATTTGCTTTGGTGGTTGGCACAAAAGTATATGTCACCCATCATTACACAGCCCTACATGTCTGCTATGCATGTGACAAGTAACAAAAAGGTATTATTCTTTAAGTGCGATAAATTATTTTTATAATGTTCATTTGTGGATCACACATACAGCATAAATATAGCATAAATATATGAAGCCGTCATCTAGCAAGGAAAGATTGTTAATATAGTTAGCCACAAGAACTACTCAACAAACTGACTGCCTTTTTTATCATTACGAAGGCAGGTGACGTCAAGCGCTGCAGCTGTAGTCTCAACTCGTATTTTTTTCAGCATGAATGCAAAAAGTGGTTGCCAATGGTGTCTGACCACATCAGACTGAACATGGCACATATGACTTTTATAGATGAGCATGTTCCGGCTCTGAAACAGTGGTAGCAAACCACACCACAAGAATTTGTTCATACTCATGTAGGTTTTCAGTCTTAATTATGAAGGTGTTTTCTACTTGCATCATCATTGGGCTTCAGGGAGCAGGGCACAAAGTGTTCTGCTCCCTCTATGTTGCATTGCAATACGACATGCCCTTCAAAATGCTTTGTATGAACAATATCAGCGCTCTTTCTGGATTAATTGTCTACATAATAGCTGATATTTCTTTTTGTTAACTGCATGAAACATATCTTTTAGCACTGCAGGATTCCCTCACATATTTATTACGTACGAGGTCTGTTAGAAAAGTATTTGACCTTTTTTTGCGAACACCTGATGAATATGAAACAAGCGCATTTTCATCAGCCGCCCTTGAACCTTTGTGCGCATGCACACATTTTTCCCCGCCTGCCAATAGCGTGAATTGCTGGGACGCAGCGTTTGAATGAGGTAGTACAGTGCTCTCGTCGATTTTCTATTGGAAGGAAAATGGCGGAGCGACTGGAGCAGTGCTACTGCATCAAATTTTGCCACAAACTGGGTGACAGCCAAGTGGAAACCATTCGGAAGAATAAGACTGCTTTCGGTGACTATGCTATGAGCAGCACACAGATTAAGGAGTGGTACAACCAGCTTAAAGACGGCCACATATCGGTGGAGAGCGAGCCACGTTCCAGTCAGCCATCAACATGCCGAAATGACCAGGTCATTGCCGAAGTGAACCCTGTGGTGATGCGGGACCGTCGTGTGATTATCCAAGAAATTGCGGAAGAGGTGGGCATCAGCACATTTTATCCACATTCCATTATCACCGAAGATTTGGCCATGAAGAGAGTTGCGCCGAAATTCGTTCCCAAACTGCTCATGGTGGAGCAAAAGAAACTTCGTGTTGAAATCTCACAGACATGCTGGATTCCACAAACAGTGACCCCTACTTCATGAACACCATAATCACTGGTGACAAGTCTTGGGTGTATGTTTACGACCCAGAAACCAAATCCCAGTCGTTACAGTGGAAGCATGCCACGTCACCAACCAAAGACCCCTAAGTGTGCAGCAACGTCAAAGTGTTGCTGACTGCTTTCTTTGACTGCCGCAGTATGGTACACCACAGATACGCACCACAGGGTCAAACAATCACTAAAGCCTACTACAGGGATGTCCTCCATGGCCTATGTGATGCGGTATGACGCAAGATACCGAAGTTGTCAACAGGAAATTGGCACATCCATCATGACAATGCTTTTTCGCCTCGCACTTGATTCAGACTTTTTTTGCAAAAAAACGAGACTCCTGTAGTTCGACAGGCTCCTTACTCTCCTGATATGGCCGCCTGCGACTTCTGGCTGTTCCCCAAACCAAGAGGCTATTGAAACAAGCGCGATTTCAGAGAAGAGAAGACATTATAGCTGCAACGACACCTGAGCTAAACTCCATTCGGAAAGAGGCCTTCTCGGAATGCTTCTAACAATGGCAGCACCGCTGGGAGAAGTGGCTGGATTGCCAAGGAGACTACTTTGAGGGTGATTAGGCTTCCAATGCTCCAGTTATGCCAGTTTTTTTCTTCTTCAGCCAAAGGTCGGATACTTTTCTAACAGACCTCGTATTGATATTTTATGTGCAATGGCTATATGGTTTAACTGGCCCACAGCAAACACAAGCCTCGTTGCGTTAGAGCATGTGTCCCTTGGCAATAAAATGCAGACCCTAACACCGCTTCTATGTTATCTGTGTTGCATACGAAGCCAGCTTTGTCGTCTGCATTCCCGGCTGGCACGCTGTGCTGACAGTCGGGAATGCAGACAGTCGGTGCTGACAAAATTTCAAAAAAGAATTTCTCGCATTTAAACATGCCTTTTTCAACTTCACACCGGCATAGCAGACATGTAGAGCTATCCAATAATGTATCACATATTTTTTGGCCAACTATGAAAGCTGCTTTGTCCTTGAACATGAAGCTTCTTGCAAAAGATTAGAATTTTTTTTTTTTTTACAGCCGATCAGCTGAACTTTCAGAGCTTCATATATTTTTCTGCTATACTATGTCACCTGGGCTACCATTTATTTAAGTTCTGTCCTGTGAGTGTTTTCTTACGAAAAAAAATCTAACGGTTTGCAATTTGACTCATTTTTGCCGGTGCCAAAAGCAATTGTATTCAAATATTTGAAAAATGGGCTATTTTGGCAGTTGCATCACTTCACCGTATTTCCACGCACACCATTTGAAGGCCTCAGTAAAAACAATGTGCATTTGAAAAAGACTTTGAAAAAGAAAAGTATTTAAAGCATTTGAAAAAAAGCAATGAAAAGCTAGAGAACATTTGATGTCGTCTAGCTCAGCTGAACAGGAAAACTAAACTGTCACCAAAATGCTACAAAATATCTGGCAAAAATAAATAGAAGTGGGTAACGAGCTTTAAACTCTAGTAAACATATGGCAGTGTTTCCGCTATATGTGTGGTGTCAAAAAAATGCTTGTCGATTCGGCATGAAATCGCACACCTGCAAGTGCATCTGTGCCATTTTCAGAGTTCAGTAAAAACGGCATTTTACATAACTTTGTAGAAGCGGTGTATTGCTATCTAAAATACATGAGTAAAAATTAATTGGTATAAGTCGGCTTAAATTTAATATGCAACAAAAAATCTACAGTAATGGCAATGGTGTGCCTTTCATGTTTGCATAAAACCATATCTTCTGAATTCTTTCGTTATTTTTTGTGGCAGTGAAAATTATTGAAATGGAACTCACACAAGGAGTAACTTTGCTGTATTCCAGCAAATCACTAATAGCTGTCTTTTTTTTTTCATATGAAAATCTGAAGCAGGTAATATGAATATGTCGCTTGATATGAAATGACCTGCGTAGGAACGTTATCATTGCAGAAAACACAACTAGATCATGCAACAGCAATGCAGCATAATAAACTGCTCCCATAAGCATCACTTATTGTGATTGCCATGTTTAAGAAGTATGTAAGGTTTACTGAAATTGGCACACACCATTCAACCAACAAATAAGTATTGTACAGTGATCCTTTTTCAGTTTTACATATTTTTGAAAGTTGTCTGCTAGGTAGCAAATACTTGTTCTTGAGCTGGATTATTCAGAGGTGGACATTACTAGAACAAGCAATAGAAATATTAAACTGATTGTCATAAATTTATTAATCAACTTATAACATCACGGCACATATTTCAGTTTGCAAATTGTAGCCAGTGAGTTTGAAAGACATTCACTTGAAATTAATTTCCAGGATGACTCCAGCTTTGAGATTTTTCCATAAATGTGAAATACATGGGCATTCCGGTTACTTTTGTGCTTCAATGCATAACAGTGCTTTTTAAAAAAAAGTAAGTGCTACAGCAGTGCATTTCTACAGCCAGTTTGATGGCATGTGTCTCGTTTCTAGTGTCATTTTGGAGATTCATTCTAAGTGCATACACCTTGTAAAATTACCGGCTACAATTCGTAAAAACTTTATTAGGAACTGAGCTTTTGTTAATCAGCTGACTATGGTGTCTTGATATTTCATGCAAGTAATGTTTGGCACTCTGTATCTAGAATTACGTTAGCTGCAACAGTCAGTCTTCAATAAGTTCCTTAAATTTAAAGATAACCACCCTGCATATCAGGTCTCAGTTGAGTATTGTGGGCTCAAGCAAATCGTGCCATGGTTATAGTACCACTGGCTACCTAATAGAGAAAGCAAGTACCTTTTTGAGTGTTCTTATTTACAGTCATGTCAGTAGTCTGCTTGTACATTTATTTATTTAGGTATTTATTTTTAAAATTTATTTCTTTCGGTAAATGTGTTCTACTTGAGGGCCACACAGACTACATCTTCAGTATTCAATTTTGTTATGGTGTCAAACTGCAGGAAGTTTGTACTGTGCGATAGTTTTTAAGAAGTTTCTGATCTCAAACTACAAATGGTTGTACATTTACACAGATGTTTGGTTACAAATAAACAGTTCACCTAGAAAAATGGTTTTTGTCTGCATCAGTTCAGCACTCTTGATTTTTTGGAGGACCATTCACTCTGACAATTGAAAAAAGCGGCATAATAGTACTGCTAGCAGTTTTACAATATGGCTTATTGCAGGCAATCTAGGAGCATGCTTTTGAGCCCAGGGTGACAGAGGCCTGCGATACAAAACGCCTGTATTTAAATTTTATCCCTATCCTCTCACAGCAAAAATACCACTGTCACATCAAAGGTAATTATATGCGACATAGCTCAGCAGTATTCTAAGGCAAGTGAAGGTTTAAACTGCTAAATACCCAGTGGGGCATAAAGGGCTTTCAACCTCATTTGTGTTGATCTTCAACAGATCTGCAACAATTCTTCCATGGGCTTTCAATATTGACGAACAACACATTTCAACAATACCTCCATGGGCTTTCAATTTTGAGACTCAAAACATCTACAACATTGCTTCTATGGGCTTTCAACATTGACAAATAACACATTTCAACAATACCTCAATGGACTTTCAATTTTGAGCTACAACAATGCTTCAATGGGCTCTCAACATTGACAAACAACACATTTCAACAATACCTCAATGGGCTTTCAATTTTGAGCTTCAACAGTGCTTCAATGGGCTTTCAACATTGACAAACAACACATTTCAACAATACCTCAATGGGTTTTCAACATTGGCAAACAACACATCTTCAACAATGCTTCAATGGGCTTTCAACAGTGAAATACACCATAGTTTCAACGATATACCAATGATCTTTCAATTGAGAGGCCACAATGATGTTTCGACAAAATGTCGCAGGCCAATTATCAACACTTGTCAACAATTTCCTCAACGATGTTTCAACAATTCCCTAATGATCTTTCAAGGTCATTTGTTGACGTTGAACAATGATAATTCAATAACCTTTCAACAATTTTTTTGTAAGGGCAGGCTACACTTTATGAACGGAAACAATGGCGAACACAGTCGGCAATCGTCAAAATCTGATCATTGGGTCAAGCGCGTCGGCTTTTACAGATCAGTCGTCGAATGTTCCAGAGTAACCGCTGGGACCCGCGTGCCTTCCGCAAAGTTCTACACCATTCGCGTCGCGCATACATGCACTCAGAATACGCAAGGTTCAGCGAAGAGAGACACCGAATAGTAGCATCGATAACATTCTAGAAACTTCCGATACATGTAGGCGCGTCCTGCGGTGAGCGATAACTTTGCTTAGACGTTAAAAGCGCTCACCCGTTAAAGATAAACATTTTCACGTGTCAATTGCCCTCTCAAAAATCATCGTCCCGATGCTGCAAACATAACAGGAGAGTGAAACACAAGAAGTTCACTTGTTAAACAATGTAACAAAACAACAAAAACAAAGCCCAAGGTGACACAATAAAAAAAACGGCCCCGAGTTCAGGAATGTGACGTCCCCAAAGTTCATTAGCGCTGGTGGAAAGCCTTAAGTCGCACAACATGAACTACTTGAGGTCGTGAGCGGCGCCGCTGTGACAATGAAATGCCGTCTGGCACGACCGCATAGTCGAGTGCGCCAATGCGTCGGATGATCTTGTATGTTCCGAAATAGCGGCGTAAAAGCTTCTCGCTCAGTGCTCGTCAGCATATAGGGGTCCAAACCCAAACACTGTCGCCGGGCTGGTACTCGACGTTGCGTCGCCGAAGGTTGTGGTGTCGGCTGTCGGTCCTCCGTTGGTTCCTGATCCGTAGTCGAGCCAGCTGTCGGGCTAGTTCGGCACGCTGGTGATAGGTGACGATGATCAAGATTCTCCTCATCGGTGACGTGAGGCAGCATGGCGTCGACAGTCGTCGTCGGGTTCCGGCCGCAAGGAAGCTTGAACGAGGTGATCAGTGTTGTTTCTTGCAACGCCGTGTTCTAAGCAAAGGCTACGTCCGGCACGACCACGTCCCCCGCCTTGTGCTCGACGCCGACATCATTGCTAGCATGTCAGCGAAGGTTTTGTTCAGGCGCTCCGCGAGACCATTCGTCTGCGGGTGGTATGCATTTGTCCTCCAGTGGCTTGTCTGGCTATATTGCAGAATGGCTTCGGTGAGCTCTGTTGTAAAGTCGGTTCCTCTGTCGGTGATGAGAACTTCTGGGGCACCATGTCGCAGCAGGATGTTCTTGACGAAAAATTTCGCCACTTCGGCTGCGCTTCCGTTCGGTAGAGCTTTCCCATACAAAAATGCATACTTACTTTCTTTAGACTTTCTTCCAACTTTCTATCAACTTTATTAACATCATATGTACTTTTGCTTCCTGTTAACGCTTGTTACAAGCTGGTAGGCTTTGTATTTACTTTCGTTTGAAGAAAGTTTGTTAAATTAAAGTTTAAAGGAAGTTGGTAGGGCCTGTTCTTACTTTTGTTTGAAGAAAGTTTGTTAAAAGAAAGTATTAAAAATGTTGGTAGGCTGTGTTTTTACTTTTTTTAAAGAAAGTTTGTTACAAGAAAGTTTTAGAAAAGTTGCTAGGCTCTGTTCTTACTTTCATTTAAGGAAAATTATACCAATTGTATTTGTTTAATTCATTTGTTCATTTAATACTGCGATAAAGAAGCCGAATATGCAAATTGGTAATACAATATTTAGTACGAATGCCAGAGTGTCATAGTGATAATTCCTTCGTGCAGTTTGAAGAAAAGCAATAATAGGAGACAAAATATTTCTTTTGCGGCATATGGACAGATAATCAGCTGAAGCAAAAGTCAAATATATGTGCCTACACCGGCGAAATTGTCTATTTAGGACGTTTCTTCTACACTAAAACAGCTCTCTTATTTGGAGTCCCTTTACGTCTCCGTGTGAGGCAGAGACACTACCTCTGCTCCATCTAAAACAGTGGCACTATTGGACTTCTTGACGTATTGTAAGGCTGTTTACTTTTGTTCGCGACGCTTTTTTCCCTTTTTCCTTTTTGACTGGGCGGATAGCTAAATTCTTGAGCGAAACCACGCAAACGCAGAGGACGCCGCGTTTCTTTAGTAGTTCCCACGTAACATATGACTCGGAGTTGTCACCGTTGTCGCAGTGTTGTGGAGTGGACGTGAAATCCTGAAGTCGTTCAGACGCGCTCGAACGGACCCCGAGTTCAAAGCCTACCGTTGATTCATATTATCGCCCCGATAACAAATATGAGGTGATTTGTGTGCTTCCACTTTCCCTATTGTACTAAAGAGAGTTCTTAGGCTCAAATAGACACATCTTTGCTTTCGCCAAATACCCGCGCCGAGATCGGTCCCCACCGAACCTTAGGCACAGCGTATCCTTCCGAGTCCGTCTGCACGCTATCGGCGCGTCTAGACTGAGGAATCAAGAAGTCTAAGAAGGATAAATCACTCTTTTTTTCGGATTTCACATCAGTGTTCTTAAATAAACTGTAATGAAGAAGAAGAGCACAAGGACAAGGCCAGCCAGATCGTCTGTTCCGTGCCTGCAGTCGAACCAGTGGGCCAGCCGGATCGCCAGTGCTCAGCGCGAGCGTGAGCCGTTCGGGCAACCAGCTGTTCCTGCTCTGCGTGACCTTCCTTCTCGATTACGAACAGACGCTACAAACTGAACTGTTCAAACACTCCATTAGAATTGGTGGAAGGTGCGGGGTATTCAAGAAAATCTACACCCTGGAACTCCGGTCTCGGACTCTGCCTCCCGTCATGCCTGCCTCTCCCCAGCCGACGTCGCGGCCAACTTCCGTGGCCTGCTCTGGCGCTGTCGCGCAACGCCATCCCGCGGTTTTCAGCGGTGCGGATGAGGAGGATGTCAAAGACTGGTTGGCTACATACGAACAGGTGAGCTTGCACAATCGATGGGACGATACCGCCATGTTAAATGCCGTTATCTTCTACCTTGCCGGAGTGGCTCACCTGTGGTTTAAAAATCACGAAACCGACTTTAGGTCCTGGTCCGCGTTCAAGGCCAGTTTCGCTGAAGTGTTCGGTCGCCCCGCCGTCCACAAGTTGCGCGCCAAGCAGCGGTTACGAGAGCGAGCGCAACAACCCGGTGAAACATTCACCTGATACATCGAAAAGGTTCTCGACCTGTGCAAGAGTGTGGATGCTTCTATGTCCGAAAATGAGAAATTGAAGCACATTTTGAAGGGCATCGCCGATTGTATTTTTCAAATGTTGATCGCCAAGAGTCCGCGCATCGTAGCAGAGCTCATAAATTTGTGCCAAAGCTACGACGAGTTGAGAAGGCAGCGCGATTTGACCAGGCGCCCCTCCGTGGCTGACGAGGCCCTCTCTACCATCACCGTCCTCCCCGATCGCTCCCCCCCGCTCAGACAAATCCAAGCTTTCGTGCGGGAGTAATTTGCACGTCACCTCTCTCTAATGCCCTTTGCTGAGCTTCCTCAACAGCAGCCACTGCCGTGACAGCCTCCTACATAGCTCACCCCTACGCTCCGGCGGGTTATTGAAGAGCAAGTTGCTGAGGCTCTACCAATGCAGCATCAGCTGTACTCTGACGCCGCGCCACCTACTTACGCATCCGTCGCCGCGCAGCCTCCTCGTCAACCACTCGTTGCGCTACATCGACGGCCGCTACCACCCGTTCTGCATCCGGTTCATCGACCTGCTCCTGCGTTTGCTAATCCTTGGCGCACACAAGACAACAGGCCCATATGTTATGCCTGCGGTATTCCCGGCCATGTGGCACGACTCTGCCGCCACCGCATGCTGCACTCTGATGGGTTGGTGCAGTCACCTCCCTACGCCGACGTGCAGCCTTTTCATGACACTTATCTTAATCGGCAGTGGAACAGGCCACCAGCCGAGCGCCCGGTCCTTACACGTCGTTCGCCTTCCCCGCGTCACCGCTCGTTATCCCCCATGCGTCGGCGCCCTTCACCCACGCAAGAGGAAAACTAAGCGCCGCAGTTCAGGAGGCAAGAACTGCGTCGCCATCGATCTCTACAAGTCCTCCATTGTCGCCTTCGATCGTTGTCGACCTTACTGTGGACGGCCTCCCCACCGTTGCGCTAATTGATACTGGAGCAGCCGTGTCTGTCCTAAACGAACGCCTCTCTCGCGCCTTACGAAAAGTTACGACGCCACTTGCTGGGTTTTCTCTTCGCACAGCAAGCGCCCAGCCACTGCAGCCTTCAGCAGCATGCACACCTAGAGTTGTTATTCAGGGCGTTCTCTATATTGTGGAGTTCGTGGTTCTTCAGTCCTGCTCCCACGACGTGATACTTGGGTGGGACTTTCTTCCACAAAATAGCGCCGTCATCAATTGTGCACGTGCTGAAGTCGAATTATCCCCTCTGTGTGACGTACCCCTCGTCGGCGCCACATCTCTTCCCGCTAAGCTAGTCCTTCGGGATGACATCGCCATACCGCCATACTCGTCTGCCGCTGTTCCCTTCTTCTGTGGCACTGTCTCTGAAGGCACTGTCCTCTTCACTCCTTCGGAACTCTTCACAACCCGCAAACATGTTCCTCTCCCTTTCGCCACGCTTGACATTTCAGCCAGTCTCAGCGCCATCGCTGTCTGCAATCCGCTTCCCACAGCCCCGATGGCTCTTTGCGGTGAAGCACTTGGCCATGTTTAGCCTCTTGGTGACATGTTTATAACCCACGTGCTGGATGCTTCGTATACAGAGCTCACTGACTTCTGTGCACTTTCCACTTCTGCTCCGCCATCAACTGACTTATTCACACCTTTCATTGCCGATGACCTCACTTCCGAGCAGCGCTCCCAGCTTCTTCACCTGCTTGCCCAGTTCCATTCGTTTGATGTCGCACAGCCTACTCTGGGTCGCACGTCAACCGTCAGCCACCGCATCGACACTGGCTCCAACGCGCCATTGCGGCAGCGCCCGTTCCGCGTATCCGCCAAGGAACATCAGGTGATCAGTGAGCACGTGGAGGACATGCTTCAGCGTGGCGTCATTCGACCTTCCAATAGCCCGAGGGCATCACCGGTGGTTCTCGTCACAAAAAAACATGGTTCTATTCCGTTCTTCGTGGATTATCGCCGTCTTAATAGGATAACGCGAAAAGACGTCTACCCTCTACCACGCATTGACGACGCTCTGGACAGCTTGCAAGGCGCTCAATTCTTCTCTTCATTGGATTGACGCTCGGGCTACTGACAGGTCCCGACGTCAGCAGTTGATCGCCCTAAAACTGCATTCATTACGCCTGATGGTTTATACGAATTTAATCTGATGCTACGTTTGAACGAATGGTGGACAATTTCTTGCGCGGTCTCCAATGGAGCACGTGTTTGCGCTACCTCGACGACATCGTTGTGTTCGCCCCTGATTTCAGCATGCAGCTTCTTCGCCTTAGGCAAGTGTTGACGTGCTTGACCAATGCAGGCCTGCAACTCAACCTGAAAAAGTGAGAGTTGGTTATCCTCTTTAAAAGACCCGTCTGGACGCCTTGCCCGCTGGGCTCTGCGCATTCAAGAATACGATATACACGCCATCTACCGCTCAGGTCGCAAGCACACGGACGCCGACGCTCTGTCCCGCTGTCCGCTGCCAGCCGACACGGCCTCCCTCTCCACCATTGAGGCGGTATCCTCGGTCGACATCGCCACCTGCGCATCAGAACAGCGCAAAGATTTTTGGGTGGCCTCTGTTCTGGCTCTCCTTTCTGGCTCGCCTGCATCTCCCATCTCCCGCTCCATGCGTCGCCAGGCTGCCCACTTTGCTGTCCGGGATAACCTCTTGTATCGACGCAACTACCAGCCCGATGGTCGCAGGTGGCTCTTGGTTATCCCTAAGATTTTGCGTTCCGGCATGTTCGCCTCTTTCCATACTGACCCACAATGTGCACACGCAGGCAATTTGAAGACGTATGACCGCCTGCGGCAACGGTGCTACTGGCAAGGAATGTTTACTTTTGTCCAAAAGTTTGTCCGCTCGTGCCCGCAATGCCAACACCTCAAATCTCCGCCTCAGCCCACGGTTTATTACAGCCGCTTCCGTGCCCTCCTCGCGCCTTCGGCCGTGTGGGAATTGGCCTGTACGGGCCGCTACCGCTAACACCCGCTGGCAAACGATGGATTATGGTCGCAGTTGATCACCTGACACGCTATGCTGAAACCGCTGCTCTTCCTGCAGCGACCGCCAGTGACGTTGCATCCTTTCTGCTCCATCGTTTCATTATTCGTCATGGCCCACCTCGGGAGCTGCTGAGTGATAGAGGCTGTGTCTTTTTGTCTCAAGTGGTTGAAGCACTGCTTGCTCAATGCCGCATAGTTCACCGGACCACCACGGCGTAACATCCTCAAACTAACGGGCTTACCGAGCGCTTCAATCGCACCCTAGGTGATATGCTCCCCATGTACGTTTCATCGGAGCATACAAACTAGGACATCATCCTTCCATTTGTCACGTACGCATATAATACGGCTACACAAAGTACTACAGGATTTTCTCCATACTTTCGTCTCTACAGTCGCAATCCTTCCCATACCATCGATACGGTTTCGCCTTATACACCAGACGCGTCAGAGTGTGCTCCCGTTTCAGCCGTCACCCGATACGCCGAGGAATGCCGTCCATTAGCCCAAAAGTTCACCTCCGCCGATCAACAACGACAAAAAGCCAATCGTGATGGCGATGCTACGAATCCGAACTTCGCTCCCGGCACACTTGTCTTGCTGACCGCGCCTGCTACCACGCCTGGACTTTCGAAAAAACTTCTCTCGCAGTATGATGGGCCATACCGCATCGTCGAACGCACCTCTCCGGTCAACTATGTCATAGAGCCGCTTACACCCACATCAGACAAGCGCCGCCGTGGCCGGGATGTTGTTCACGTTCACCGCCTGAAACAATTCTATGACCCACTCGTCTCCACGTCGTAAGTCGCCTGGATGGCTCCGCTTTTGCACCGAGGGTAATTGTAATGAAGAAGAAGAGCACAAGGACAAGGCCAGCCAGATCGTCTGTTCCGTGCCTGCAGTCGAACCAGTGGGCCAGCCGGATCGCCAGTCCTTAGCGCGAGCGTGAGCCGTTCGGGCAACCAGCTGTTCCTGCTCTGCGTGACCTTCCTTCTCGATTACGAACAGACGCTACAAACTGAACTGTTCAAACACTCCATTACAAAACCATTTTTTTTTCATGTTTACAGTGCCAGCACAAGCGGTCAGCGCCGATGCTACGCGTCATAAACACAGGTATATGTGCTGTCGCCGAAAGCTCCCAGCACTAGCCTGCGCTTCTCTGACGAAGATTTATGACTAGGCAGACGTGCCGTCTGAAAAGCATGTTGAATACGGACAGCAGATTTGTGTACAGACGTGAGTTTTAGTTGCTGGGCGATAGCGCATCTATCGCGCTACCATGTCTGTGCAAAACGTATCTCTGCAAAACTAAAACTGCTTCTCGAGTTTAACGTTACAAACTATCTATTGGTTTCAACCCGCGTGACGCAGCGGTAGAGTACCGGGCTTGGGATCAGTAGGTCGGAGGATCGAGTCCTACCTGGTCAGAGCATCTTTATTTTTACTTTTTTTATTTTTCTATTGCACTGAAACGCTAACTGTTGCTTTCCACGTTCAAAAAAGTATATGGGATGTCCCGGCATCGCATATTGAACACGCTAGAGCTGTTTCTCGCGCCAGCGCCTCCCAGTACGCCGTGCCTGCCCAGCGCCCCAGCATCCAGAGAGCGGCACTGGGCCCATAATACGGCGCTGCACTGGACACTGGAAGCATGTATATGGACGGTTATCATGAATGTGCGCTCGGTAGGTGTCAAAGAAGCCAGTAGGCCGTCCACCATTGCAAGCAAACGGACCTGCACGGACGGCGCGCTGATAGGCTCGTGTTCGCCAACTAAAGTTCGCTCATAGTTCGGCTTAAGTCCCTGCATAAGCTTTGTAAATAAGCAAGCTTACCCAGATACTGTAAGCCCACCAAATGGGGCCTAAATGCCTGTGCTCCTCCGAGCTGCTGCTTCTCTTGAGAAACAAAATCCGATCTCGAAGGCGGTGCTTTCGAAAACCTAATGCGCCTAAAGCGGATGGGCATCTTGCAGGCAATATCCACTTCGTTTTTTTTTTTCTTATACACATTTCCTTAAACTTCGTAACAAAAAGTGCATACTTTTACAAATTACACACTTTTTGAGCCCACCACATTCCTTAAATGGTCTCTACCGATCCTTATCAGGAAAAAACACGCAATTTTCTAATTTACGGTACACTTTTCAAAGAACCACAGTCTGGCGCTACCGCAGTATTTGTTTGGTTTAGAGACCACGTTAGTTGTACAAAGTGCTCGTTGCTGTAACGCGGTAGTGGAATTACGGTTTATAAGTGCCTAGACAAAATGTGCACCTTGTCGTGTGCATTACCCATCGCAACACCTTCCCGAATTGTGTAACGACATTAGTTCGCCGTGTGTTTCGTGCGATCCACCAGTGTCGACAGTGAGCGTACTACTGCAGCGCCCGACCGAGCTTCCTTTGTTCTCCCGAACTGCCCGCCCGCGCTATCGTGAACAGTCTGGTACTGGGGCTTCGAATCATAGTGCATAGAAAACTTTGTTGAAGATGGTGATTTTGCGGAGCTGGAGTTCATCGAAAGTTCTATAGTTCTCGCGCCATAAAAACGTCGGTGCCACGGTATGTAATGAGCGTTTGCTGACTACGTCTTGAAAGCTAAGCAAGTTTGGCGCTTTCGCGCATTCTTGAAGCTTATGCTTCATGTAATGAGAGTCCTGTAACTAGCCAGAGCAGAGCATTTTCTGATCGCAGCTTGCTCATGTTGCTGTGTTCATTTAGCTAGCAATTTCACAAAGCTTCGTCTGATGTTTCAGCGTACTAGCACTCTTCTGTGAAGTTTATGCTACCCGCCTTGATTGCTATGACTGAGTAGGCGCACAATTAAGAAAACACTAAAGTTGCTGTTTGCTCGGCAGTTTCCTGGCAAGACATTCTTCGTTATTTCGGCCTTCCCGCAATTATAGTACATGTGTAATGTATACGCCGATGTGTGATGGGCTTCGCGCTTTGGCACACGATAGACAAGTTTGGCGATTGAGCAGATATAACCTTGTATGAAGGTTTTTGTACGTATGCAGTTGGGTTTGAAGGTTTGCGTCGCGAGAACCTGCCTGTATCGTTTATGTACTTCAGTGTCTTCACGCATTTGTTTGTGATCCAGAGCAGATATCGGCCGATAGTACAATAACAAGGTGTCTTTTTAATCGAGACCTTTCAGTGAGACGCTGAGCTTCCTTATATATATATATATATATATATATATATATATATATATATATATATATATATATATATATATATATATATATATATATGTATATGTGTGTGTGTGTGTGTGTGTGTGTGTGTATATAAAGAACTGTCTGTCAGCTTTTGGCAATCTTGGTTAGGCCTAGTGCGTACTAAAGTACTGCGATTTTGTAGCGATGCTTACCGCTCGATTCTATGCCACTCTTGTCGCCCATCGCTTACGGCCGGCTAACAAGCGCCGAGGCGTCGGTCAGACCACTAACGAACAGCAAAAACAATAGCATCGCTACAACATCGTGGCCTAGCTGTCAGAATGCTTCTCATGTGCTCAGTATATTTTTTTCCTAATTCAATTCTCTCTATGTTTACTATATCTTCGAGTTTTGTTGATGATCGTCCTAGTAGTCTGTTGTTGCTACTGATTTTGTTCCTTCCTGAAATTTCACTTGTTACAAAATAGCAGTGTAAACCTCCTGAGATATAACGAAGAGAGATTTCTACAACCAGACATAGATTGATGCAGCTGGCTATGTGAGTAACTCTTTGCAATTCCACGAGACACTGGTAAATCACAAATTTCCTTCTTCACAGTACAATACACAATCATTTCTTACTGTTGAAGGCTATGCGGATTCTGGAGGCATCTCTACACCCCGCAGGAACCTGCTGCACTGCTGAAAGCTGGGAAGCACAACGATAAAGCACCTGATCTGCATGCTTCCACAAAGTGCGTACAAAACTGTCGCTACCTTGTGAGTTGTAGAATACGTTTGTGCAATATGCCACCATTTTTACTGTATGTGCTATTTTCGGGATTTCTAGTGGAAGATCACACGAATTTTTATTTTGTAGTGATGTGGAGTGCGCTCAGCTTAATAACCTTACCAAAGTAGCCTCCTCTGAGTTCCACATAATTGGGAGGGGCTTAAGTAATTATGCATGATATACTGCATGCAGACAATAATTATCTAGCCAAATTGCCTTTATATGAACCTCGTTGAGATGCATGAGGTGTCCAGACGTGTATAGTGTTTATCTTTTCATTATGCAGTCTTATGGAGTTAAATTCTCACACTATTGCCGGTGTGCCTATATTCTTCCCTCCAGTCGGTCACACTTATGTATTGCATGCCATACTTCACCTCCTAAATACGTTTGCATAAAACAATATGTTTTCTTGCTTTATTAGGTAGCTGCTGAATTCTTAGTCAGTATGAGTGTTCAGTTCCTCAAACTTGTAACAAATCATTAACCGTTTAATGGTAGAAGCTCACAATGAGTCCCAAGTGCAGGTTCGTTTCAGGCTGGAAGCTGGTCTTCTTTATACATTACAGAAATTTGGGTTGGTAACATGGTATAGGAAACTGCTGAATCATATAACAACCAACCTGATGGTATCTCTAGGGATCCCACAGGCACAGGTGTGGCTTCCAGTTTCATTCGTGGCCATTTGCACTAGAGTTCATGCAGTCAATGTTGCGCTTAATCATTGCTGCGTGCTCTGCCAAAGCATTCGATGCCAGGAGTTGCGATTTGCTTCAAGTAAACTTCTTTTCAGTTGCATGTCTGCCAAAGTTAAATCTAGCCGAGAAAATACAAATGTACATGCACATTATACATTTTAGTATAGGACAAGTAATTGTGGAACCTTGCTGTAAATGTACATTACAGCAAATGCACATTTCTTTTTTTTAAATGTACATTTCTTTCATTATGCATTCTGTGCATTTAATTTTTTCAATCTACAAGCAAGAAGATATAGAGTTTGACAATTACTGTTATTGAAATTTGTTCGTAACTCTATTTAATATGGGGCGTTTCTTCTAAATACTTGTTCAGCAGTAATCTGTCAAAAAGAATCTAGAATACTCTTTCTAAGACGCTATGGTTATGAACATTCATGAGCTGATGAGTATGCCACTGACCAGGTGACACAAGTAAATAAGCTAATCGTCTTGCCCTACCTACATGAGATTAGTGGCATTCTGAAAAAGCTCAGGAAATGTGTTGGTGTAGATGTCAGTTTCCCTGCTCCTTCAAAGCTGTCTAGTTTGTACACGAGCGTGAACGCGGATATGCGCAAGCCACGTGGGTGCAACAAGACCCACCGAAAACCATTTGTTTCTTATTTATTTATTTATTTATTTACAGTACACCCTGCAGCGCCGAAGCATTATAGCAGGGGAGTGGGTACAACATGTAGTGACTAGCACGAGAATATAATCACAAAAAAGGGAGGGATGACAACGGAGCAACGCATCAAGTTAAATATAAGTACATCAAAAAGTACATCAAAAAAGTACATCAAAAAAGTACATCAAAAAAGTACATCAAAAAAGCACAAGAAAAACAGTACAAGAAAAACAGTACAAGAAAAACAGTGCATTCATCCTGCAGTCATTAGTTTGGAAGACGTTTGCAATTACAAATCATTAATTAGTCATAAAAATACATCCCGAGGAGCACTCACAACTTCAACTGGCAACTTATTCCATTCCGAAATACTGCGCGGAAAAAAAGAAAACTTCATATAGTTAGTTTTGCAGGAAATTTCACGTATTTTGAAACTGTGGTCTCTTCTGTTTGAGATGTAGTGGGGTGCTTTAAGGTATTTTAGCTTGTCAATGCCTGTCGCGTCAGTGTATATTGCGTGCAGAAGTTTCAGTCGGTGCTTCTGACGTCTTATCTGTAAGGGGTCTAGTCCGACGTGTTTCTTTAATGCTGTTATGCTTGCGTGTCTGGAGTACTGCTTTGATATAAACCTGGCAGCGCGGTTTTGTATGCCTTCTAACTTGTCAATCAGGTACCGCTGGTGGGGATCCCACAAGGCGGTGGCATATTCTAATTGCGGCCTTACCAGCGACTTATATGCTATGGTTTTGAGAATCTGAGGGGCAGTTCTAAGGGTTCGTATAAGTAGGCTGAGCATTTTCCCGGCTTTCCTGACGGTCATATCAATATGGCTGGAAAAGGACAGATCAGCAGTTAGATGAACACCTAAGTATTTAATTTCGTTAACCTTCCTGAGCATGGAATCTCCCAGTTTGTAAGTAGGTTCATTAGTGATTTTAGATTTAGTGAATGTTACCTGGTAACATTTATCAGTATTCAGGCTAAGTTCCCAGTTTTGACACCAGGAGGCTATGCTGCTGAGGTCCTGCTGGAGTACGTCTATATCATATTGATTGCGAATGGATCTGTAAACAACGCAGTCATCTGTGAAAAGTCTAATTTGTGAGGAAATGTATGAAGCGATGTCATTGATGTAAATTAAGAACAGCAGTGGCCCCAGCACCGAGCCTTGCGGCACTCCAGAAGTGACTTGGGCAAAACTAGAATTCTTGCCTCCTATAACTACGCATTGAATTCTTTCGTTCAGGTAATCTTCAATAACCTTGATGACTTTCGCATCCAAATTAAGAGTGCTCATTTTATGTATTAACAGATCATGTGATACGGAGTCAAAGGCTTTGCGGAAATCGAGAAAGACTGCATCTGTACGTATTCTTCTTTCAGCGCTATCTGCAAGGTCATGAAATAGTTCTATCAGCTGAGTGGTACAGCTCACGCCTTTGCGAAAACCGTGCTGATTTGGAAAGAAAAAATTGTTTCCTTCTAAGTGCCTTATTATATTGCTGTAAAGAATGTGCTCAAAGATTTTGCAACATATGGAACAAAGTGAAATTGGCCTGTAGTTAGATACGGATGACTTGGAACCGCTTTTAAACACTGGAACTATATGGGCTTTTTTCCAATCTTTAGGGAGCACGCCACTTTCGAGGGTTATGCAGAATATTATTTTTAAGTATTGGGATATAATGAATGAACAGGCTTTGAGTATCCTCGGAGAGATTCCGTCTGGTCCAATTGCTTTGGCTTCATTAATAGAGTTGAGACAGTTCCTGATACCCTCCAATGTGATAGTAATTGGAGGCATTACGTTTGGCATACTGTATGTAGTGTTGGGAAAAGTATTTCGATGTTTCGTTTTTAGAAATACTGATTTAAAGTAGTTGTTAAAACAGCCTGCTTTAGCGTTGCTTTCAGATATCTGAATTCCATTGTGAAGAATACTTGGAATACCTGTACTCTCCTTCCGCGTCTTTCTTAGATAGCTCCAAAATGCTTTTGGATTTGTCCTGATAAAATC
Organism: Dermacentor albipictus; assembly: GCF_038994185.2. Taxonomy (NCBI): domain Eukaryota; kingdom Metazoa; phylum Arthropoda; class Arachnida; order Ixodida; family Ixodidae; genus Dermacentor; species Dermacentor albipictus. The sequence continues at coordinate 103,522 of NW_027225662.1, forward strand.
AGCTAGTCCGGAGAAGTACATATCCTTGGCGGTATCGATAGCCACGATATATTCTATGTGTAACTCTTGTAGACGGCGCTCATGTTCCCTTGATGGGTTCTTCTTATATATCTGATAAGCACGAGTCCTTTGTTTTATCTTCCTTTTAACCTCATAAGTCATCCAGGGTTTGTCTACTTTCACTTTGTCTGAGACGTACTTGAAAGGTACATGTTTTTCAATCAATGATGACAGCACGCTTTTAAAAGAATTCCACAGAACGTCCACACCTTCGGATGAGTGTTGTGAAAAAGTCTGAAATGCTGCTTCCAAACCAAGACTGATTTCATTGAAGTTTGCCCTACAGTAGTCATACACTTTGCGAGTTTCGTGGGTAGCAGGAATTATTTGTGGCAGAGTAAGCATTGCAGTTACAATTTTGTGATCGCTAATACCAGGTGAAACACACACATCATGAACAACGCTCGGATCATTGCAGAATAGTAGGTCAAGGATGTTATTTCCACGTGTACCGTTCATCACGTATTGATCAAACCCATATTTGCAAACCATATCAAAGAATGCTGAACAGGTTTCGTCTGTACGCATGCTGATATCCCAGTTTAAGTTAGGAAAATTGAAGTCACCTGCTAGCACAATTCGATTATCGGGAAGCGAGGCCAGTGTATCATCCAGTGATGTGATAACTTGTGGTCGTGCGCTGGGTGGACGATAAACTACGCCCAACGCTATCGTTCCTTTATCAGGAGTGCGGAGCCTGCACCAAACTGATTCATGATCGCTGGTTTCCACGTCTATTGCGGTACACTGCAAGAATTCCTTAGCTAAGATAAATACTCCGCCACCCCTAGAGTTCCTGTCTTTTCTAAAGACTTGATATGTTGAAGGAAACACTTCACTGTCTCTTATTGAGTCATCTAGCCATGATTCGGTAGCAAAAACGATATCTGAATTTGTCATCTGGAGTAGGGCATAAAACTCATCAACTTTGTTTTTAATGCTTTGGCAGTTTATTAAGAGAACAGAGCATTCCGAATTTTTGGGCTTCCTATTGCTTAGGACTGGTCATTCCTTATTTAGTTTTTTTACTGATTGGGTGCCTTCATCCCACACGAACGCCTCTCCATTTATAATTAGTTTATCGTATGCCAAGGACACTTTGTCTTTACCATTAAGTTTTCTTGGTTTACCAACAGCCCAGAGCATCTGACGAATTTCTCTGACACGCCTAGAGTAGTCCCGTGAGATTACATAATCAGTCCCTTTTAGTTTGTTGCCGTTGCTTAGGATCAGTTCGATATCCTTGTATGATGCAAAGTTTGCGATAATCGGCCGTTTACGCCCAAGACTATGTTTGCCTATCCTATGGGCCCTTTGGGACTTTTAACGTGTCCTGGCAAAGATTCCTGACGAGGTTTTCCGAAGTTTGCCAGCTTTCACGTGGTTCATTGTCTTCGAAGCCATAGACAATTAGGTTCATCCTTCTGCTGTTGTTTTCTAAGTGATCTATTTTACTTGCTGTCATATCTGCGTTTCCAAATCGCTGTGCCATATCGCTATTCGTACTAACAGTCCCGCGTTCTATGCCCTCGAGGATAGCTATCCTTGACTCTAGGGAATCTAACCTTACTCTGAAGTCACCCATTATATTTTCCAGCTTATTTTGTCTTTCTAGAATGTCACTTAGTCTACTAAGAATTGTTGTTTGACCCTCTTGCAAACTTTGAAGGATAGCAGCCGTACCCGATGCAGGACCGGGGTTTTCTTCAATGTCACCCGACAGCAACAACAATTTGGTGAAAAGCGCCTTCACCGACGTAACTAAATCGCACATCTTTTGTGGGAAAGGCAGCAGCAGCAAAAAGCGATCATCACTTCTATAGCAAGGAAACGGAAGTCTTACCTGAAGTATGCAAAAATGCCTGGTTAGGAGCATGTTCACGCTATTGCCGCTGCCTTTCCCACTGAAGTCGAAATGGTACAGATGGGGCCTTTTATACTGTATGTAATCTTGAAGGTCATGTGATGTTCCCGTTGACGAGTGATATGAGTAATCACGCCATGATTCTTGCACGTTCAAGCGAAGATCAGGCAGGCTGCGAATCCCATGGCCGCTATCTTGAAGGGGGTGCGTCCTTGTCTCCAAGAACATGCTGTTGTCGTAGTCACCGATGGCAGAGAGCAGCAACTGAAGTATGCAAAAATGCCTGGTTAGGAGCATGTTCACGCTATTGCCGCTGCCTTTCCCACTGAAGTCGAAATGGTACAGATGGGGCCTTTTATACAGTATGTAATCTTGAAGGTCATGTGATGTTCCCGTTGACGAGTGATATGAGTAATCACGCCATGATTCTTGCACGTTCAAGCGAAGATCAGGCAGGCTGCGAATCCCATGGCCGCTATCTTGAAGGGGGTGCGTCCTTGTCTCCAAGAACATGCTGTTGTCGTAGTCACCGATGGCAGAGAGCAGCAACTGAAGTATGCAAAAATACCTGGTTAGGAGCATGTTCACGCTATTGCCGCTGCCTTTCCCACAGCGTTGGCAACAACGCTGCCTTCGTGTTGAAGGGGTGGCTTACTGCGTCCCGTTGGGCTGTAGCAAAGAGTATGTGGGACAGACAAGTAGATACATCAACAAGCGATTACGTGAGCACACAAACAACGTTGAGAAACTTGCCCTATCTGGCGACCTTGCCGGACAATGCGCACGCTGCAGATGCAAGCCTCTGTTTTATCGCATTCAGTCGCTGGCTACACACCCCGACCAGTTCACCAGAGAAATAGAAAAAGCTGCTGAGACTAGGAATAGGAATTGTGCTAGTTGCCCATCAATCTCCTTATTGGAGAAAGAAATGTTTTTGTCACATTAGCTGCCTTTGTGAGCTCATCTTGCTGGGTCGATTTGTTTGTGTCTTTCTTCTCCCTTCCTTTTTTTGTGCCATGATATTATATCTGCTCTCTTGCAGTAAACACTCAGTTGATAGTTAGCATTGTGTCCCGTTTCTTTCTTTTATTCGTGTGCTTCTGCGTAAATAGCCAGTGTCAGAAATTGTTGAAGTAGAATTGGGCATTGCAGCAGTAATCGCTAGGTACAGCATCACCAGCAAGTGAATCACATGAAGAATTGGCTGGCATAGTCAGATCAACATGTGCACCTTCTTGAATTTTCTTGAAATTTGTCCATGACCTTATTCAATGTGAAGAATTTGTTCTAAGGACCTGTTCAGAAGTTACCTATAAAATACAGTGCAGTATAATATTTGTAAGACACTATTAAGATGGATATTCTATAGCCGGGCAGCCCGCCCAGCTAGGTCTAGTGCGAATCACTTCAATTTTCCTAAATGTAAAATTATTTTAACAATAAAGACTATTTGAAGGATCTTTTATGTTTGCCTTTAAGGGCGGGCGTAACGCTTAAGTGATGTCACCACACTTATTGGCAGTTAGTGTAGCTCTGGTTGTCCTAAACTTCGAATATCCCTACTGCAACTGATTTATGGCTGCTTTGATTCTTTTAGGTTAGTTCTCACAACTGTACAGTTCCTACATATAACAGTTCATATTCTATGCAGCAGCACTACTTCAACAATTCCATTACATTGATTGCAGGTGCAGTTAATTCTGTTTCTATAAAGAAATGGACCTACTTCATTTCTTAACGAAGCAGCACGACTTCCAGAAGCTCCTAGCCCACCTCACAAAACAGACACCAAATGAAGCATTAAAACATCTTAGTCATATAAGTTATTCCTTCAAAACTCTTTTCTTCATTTATTTGGAAAATGAAGAAAAAGAAAATAAAACCAAACTTCGTTGTTCTGAACTTCACACCTCATTATGGCCATGGTAAAGAGAGCATTGAATATACAAGGCTCTGCTTCATTTTTGCGTGTTTTTATTGCTTATCCTGCCAACAAAGGGTTCCGTTTTTCTACGTCGACTACTGTTCTTTAAAGACAACGTAACCCTCCTATAGTGATGAAGAGCTCATTGCATGTGGCTAACCGCAATCAATGTTGGTGGCATTGCCACGCACTCTACGTTCCCTTTGGTTTCACAAGCTTCATTGTATGGTACAAATTGCTTATTTCATATATGGAGAGACAAGCATAATGTTCTGTCATAATTTAGTGTGTCTCCTTAGTAGGTCAAGGTATATGCCGAAAGTCATTGTGTTCAAAGCTTTTGTCAAATTGGGCTTCAGCAACCCAATGCAGATGCCTATTTTGTATGCATGCATTCTCGTCTGAAAATGGCATGTGCTCTATTGCATGCCACTCGCAACCTTTAGGTTAACCTGCCCACAGCCGTACTGCTCACACACAAGGAAGTTTGGCTGTTGCCAACCACCTGAGTGTGAACTAGCTAGTCAGCACGAGCCTAGAACATTTGTGACGTGATTGTAAGTAGGTGCTGCACATGCAGAAGGTACACTGATGTGTGGATAAAACGCTGCTGGCACTAACCAGTGCGGTTCAATATGTTGTTCCAGAGATCTTGTATAGTCCTGAATGATGTTCACTTAGTCAAGTTCAACACCATTATTTCAAAGACTCTAAGATAGCTTCAGCCTGACACTCCATCTGGCATACCCTTCCGACACCTTGTTCATCCAAACCACTAGCATGGTGAGCTGCCATTGATGTTGGTGCTGTAAGGAACAACGTGCAATCTGCTGCAGCAATGTATGATTGGGAGAGCAGAATACGTACGAACAAATGGGCTGGAGCCAGAAAGAGGAGTTCTTATTTTAATGTGTGTGGCTGAAAGAGGTGGAAGTGCCCCACATGAAAAACTGGCTAATTAGGACGAAAGATGAGTTGGTGGCAAAGCTTACATACTGCTCGAATTCGCTGCTGAGGTGACATAAAATAAAGTCAAAACATGAAACACTTTTCACTTCCGAAGAGTGAAATGGGGCAGCAACTGTTGCAAGTTCTCCGTGAACTGGAAAGTCTAGATGCAGCAATGCCGAATGAAGCCATCATATTTCTATTGCATCCTGACTCACTGGAAGCGTTTGAGGGACCTATAGATATACACCACAGCTTTTGATGCAAATTCACCTACGTTACTGTATCATAGCATGACTTCCTACAATAGACCATCTAAGTAAGAGTTTATACTTTGTCAAATATTATAGCAAAGGAAAGACTAATGGTTTCAGTTAGAAAGCATAAAAACTAGAACTAATGTTTGCTTTTCATTTTCAGGTGGACTTTGGGGAAGAAATCCTTCTTCATGAGGCCACGCTGGCACGACTGCAGCGAGACGCAAAAAACTCAGGCTCAAGATGTGCACGGGGCCTCCTGAAGATTCTTTTCAGTCCAGAAGAGTTCGAGCACAAGTCTCTATTTCGGCGGCCTTCCAATGCCCACAAGGATGTCACCCAAAAAGAGGCTTTGGACCCAAGGCGTGTGAATGCCATTCTAAGTATGTGTGACAGCGCAGACAACTAAAATGTTTGTTTTAATTCGTAATTTGAAGTTCTTGTGGATCTCTCCTTTGTGCCGTCCTTCTCAGATACATTAACACAGACATAAGGCTGAACTAACTCTTTACTTTTCGCTTCCCTTAGGCGATACAACAAGGCACTTCAACACTGCGGAGATCAAAAACATGTCATCGATGCTTGCGCGCAGGTTTTGAAATGTGCTAAATAAATGTTAGTTTTCAAAAATATTGGAGTGTTTTGTTCATAGGCAAATACATTTGATATACTACCCGTGTTGACGGTTACATTGGAACAGCACCGGAATGTATTAAAAATGTCAGAGAAATTTGCTTAATTGTCACCAGCACATTTAAAGCAAACTGAAATAGTTGCTAGAAAGTTTCTAGGGTGAGTAACAGAAAGTTAGCAGAATGTTACTAAAAAGTTTCTAGATCAAGCAACAGAAAGTTAGCAGAAAGTTACTGAAATGTTTCCAGATCGAGCAACAGAAAGTTACTAAAATGTCTCAAGATCAAACAATAGAAAGATCGTAGAATGTTACTAGAATGTTTCTAAGAAGTGTGAGAGTGGTCGATAAATCCTGCTTTTGGTGTCTAAATGATGTTCATTCGTTGTTTAAATAAAGTTTGTAAAAAGGGTTTCAATTCAATATCGGCGGCCAATAGTCGATAGGATGTTGGTATGAGGTATATAAGAAGTTTGAAAACGGTCTGAAGAAGTTCAATAGACTGTTGTAGGTTCTAGTAACATCTGTCTAAAGAAAGTTTATTGAAAGTTACTACAAATTTTTGCATGGGTTAGTTTCAGCGAAGCGAGTGAGGTAGTCCATCACCACGATCATCCACATATTTCCTGATGTTGACGGCGGAAACGGTACCAACAAATCCATCCCGATAAGCTGAAATGGCAGAGACGATACAATGCGTCGTTTATCCGTGGGAAGGGGTATGCGTCCTTCTTCGTGATCTTGTTCAGTCGACAATAATCGACGCAGAAACGTAGGGTTCCGTCCCTTTTCTTCACTAGGACAACAGAAGACGCCAAAGGGCTTTTGGACGGCTCGATGATGTCGTCACGTAGCATTTCGTCGACTGGCTGTCTTATAGTTTCGCGTTCTCTCGTCGAAACTTACTAAGGGCTCTGGCGGAGTGGTTGAGCGCACTGTTCAGTTAATATACGCTGCTTTGCGACTGGTGTTCGTCGAATTATTGATGACGTTGAAAAGCACTCTTTGTATAGTCGACACACTCTTCTGAGTTGTTGCTGCTTAACCACGGGGAGACTTGGGTTTATGTCGAAGTCTGGCTCGGGATCTACAGTGGTCGGGGTAGATTCGGCGGTATCCGAGAGGACAAACGAATTCCTGGTTTCAAGAATTTCTTCGATGTATGCTGTCGTCGTGCCCTTGTTGATTTGCTTGAACTCCTGGCTGAAGTTTGTGAGCAACACTTTCGTGTTTCCTCCGCGCAGTCGAGCGATTCCTCTTGCGATGCAAATTTCATGGTGGAGCTGTAGACGTTAGTTGGCTTCGATGACGTCTCCTACGTCAGCGGGTGTTTCAGTGCCGACCCAAATAACAATGCTGTAGCGAGGCAGGATGCTCACATCAGTTCCGAGCACACTAAAGGCGTGGTAACTACGAAGGCTCTCCGGCGGTATAGCTTGAGCTTCCGACAGCGATATTGACTTCGACTTCATATCAATGATTGCGCCGTGTTGCTTCAGGAAGTGCGTGCCGAGAATAACGTCTCGTGAACAATGTTGGAGGATAATGAAGGTGGCATGGCAAGTCCTGTCATAAATGGTAATTCTGGTCGTGCTGATTCCAGTCGGCGTTGTGAGGTGTCCTCCAGTGGTCGGAATCAACGGGCCTTCCCCGGCAGTCGTAACTTTCTTCAACTGCGCGGCGATGGGTCCAATCATGATGGAGTAATCAGTTCCTGTGTCTAGTAAGACGGTGACTGCATGGTCGTCGAGAAGCACGTCGAGGTCGGTGGCTCTTTGTCTTGCGTTACAGTTTGGCCTTGGCGCCGTAGTTAACCTGTGGCTGGTATGTGGGGTCGTCAGGTGGACTTTCGTCTGTGTATTCTTTGCTTGCAGACTTCAATGGGATGGTGGCATGTTCCTATGTCATCGAGGTAGTCTATACGTAGTCTTCGTACGCGGCGGAGGATCTTCGTCAGTTCGACGAAGTGCAACCGCACCTCAATCGGTTGCGGCTTTTAGTTTCCCGGATATGGGCTCACGGACCGGCCCCAGGCTGGGCCAGTGTATGAATGGCACTGCGGCGACAGGTAGCGGCCTGTTGACGGCGAACGGGGTGGTCGTCGAAGGCTCCACTGATTAGCGGGGAGGCATTCGGCGATGTCACGAGTGCGTTCACCTTCCCTCCGGCGCGCTGCCTGCAGAGCGGGCGGTGGTCGGTGGCGCGCCAAATTTCCCTCTTCCTCGCGTAGGTACAGTGGGTGACGGGTAGGCATGCTGGCGACGGCGGTGGTGGTCGACGGAACTGCGGGGTTACAGGGCCCTAGCGTGGTCGCAGAGGGGGACCTTGACGGCGTGCGACGGCGGCGTATTGAGGTGGCACCTTAGGAGCTCCAAGCGATCGCTAAACCTTATCTTTCACTATGTCAGCAATTGAGGCCACTTGAGGCTGCGATGAATGCAAGCCCTTGCGCAGTTTTCGCACACAATGGCCCGGATGGTATCTTGGAGATCACTGGAGATCAGTGCTTGGATGGCACACTGAGGCATGAGCGCCAGGCGGTTATATTGCCTAGTCCGCATTTCTAAAGGTTTCTCAATCGCCGTTGCCTGTGTCAAGAACTCGGCTACGATCTTCGGTGGGTTTAGGATCAGTCCGACGAAAAGTTCTCGCTCTACGCCTCGCATCAAGAAACACACTTATTTCTTTTTGGAAATTTCCGGGTCAGCGTGCCGGAAAAGACGGGTCATCTCTTCCGTGAACATGGCGATGGTCTCATTTGGTAGTTGGCCTCGGGTTTCCAGCAGAACTTCGGCCCTTTCTTTAACGACAACGCTCATGAATGTATTCAGGAAGTTACTACGCAACAGGTCCCATATTGTAAGGGTGGACTCCCGGTTCTCGAACTCAGTCCTCGCGGCATCTTCCAAGGAGAAGTACACATGTCGTAGCTTAACCTCAAAGGTCCAGTTCTTGAAGGTCGAGATCCGTTCGAAGGTTTAGAGCCAAGTTTCCCGATCCTCCGACGTACCTCTACGGAACGTAAGAGGCTCTCTGGGCTCTTGAAATACGATGGGTGACACTGGGGCTGCCATTGTGTTTGCCTTGGCCACAATCTCCTTGGTCTCAGGCAGAAGTCTGAGCTCCGGGTGCAGCAGTTCAAAACGGTGACTTCCTTGATGGTTCGGGACTACGATGGTGTTCTCTTTGCGGTGCGGGCTTGGATCAGGGCTTGTCGAGGGCGTCCGGTAAATGAATGAAAACCACCTTCACATGATGTCACGTGTAGTGACGCATGAAGAACACATTAGCGCTATTGTGAAAGACAAAACTAACTTTTATCGGGCGAACCTGTGCCCACAAAACAGGCTATACATATAGAACGGTGACGATGGCGAACACAGTCGGCGATCGTCAAAATCTGATCAGCGCGTCAAGCACATCGGCCTTTATGGATCAGTCATCAAATCTTCCAGAGTAACCGCTCGGACCCACGTGCCTTCCATAAAATTCTAAGCCCTTCGCGTCGCGCATACATGTAATCAGATTACGCAAACCTCGGCGTCAACAGATAGCGGATCGATAGCGAGGCAGATCGCTAACATTCTGGAAAATTTGGATATATGTAGACGCGTTCTGCGCTGAGTGATAACATTTCTTAGACGTTAAAAGCACTCGCCCGTAAAAGGTAAAGGAGTTCACGTGGGAATAGTGTGAAATATCTCAGCGTATATGGACACTAACACCTTCCTGTTTCTATCGGCTTCTTGAGACCACAGGAGTAGATAACCAGAAAGGCGGAAAATAGAAGGCATGCTGGCCGGATATGTCAGAATCACAGTGAATAGGTATTTCTAGATGCGCTGTCGAAGGCACTCAGGCGACCACGCAGGCCAAGGGCAATCCACTGTATTATTTCAGGGTGACGTATAGACATAGAGAAAGGGGAGGGAGTGTGATGTAGTGCGATAACGAATTACTTCAGCGCTGTCAAGAACGACACAAGTGCGCTCAAAACTGAACGACACGCCTTGTGGATGGCGTATTTAGTCCTGGAAGCAACATGCGCAAGAATTGTACAAGCTGTTTCAGAGGAACGTTCACCTGCTGGCCTTCCAGCTTGTCGATTTTGTCATGTTGAGCGACATGTAATCTTAGACGCGTTCTTTTGAAAGCCTTGGATGAAAGTGCAGGTCATTCAACATCACAGGAAGTAGATACATACCGTTACCTTTCTGAGCAACCGCCTTACCATAGGACGCTACTGCAGGCGCCGTCTTAATATAGTGCGGTTCGATCTGCTGACGCTACTGGGCTAAAACTTGCTTTGACAGTGGCTGAGCCACGCTAGTGGTGTGTGAGTCGCTGCCTCGTAGTCGCGAACGATGTTTGCCACGACGAATAGCCGCCACTTCTTGGTGACCTGAGCTGTTTTCGACCATCTTCTTCAGGATGAGCCTGTCGTTCTGTGAGCCTGAGCAGTGCAGCCTTCGTCGCGCAAGTGTCACGCTGGCTGGAGCCGCAGCATCGACAGCAGGATACTTCGTTTGTGGAAATGAACACAATTTAACTAATTTCCTCTGAAATGAACAAAAAATAAAATGCCCTAGTCTTCTTAAACCTTATCAAGCACCGCAGCGCTCACATATCTGATGCCTCGATTCTCAAGCCTGTTTCTTTCAGGGTGTCATATTGTACAGTAAAACGTTCCCCTAGATGTCTCGTATCTGTAGTTATCCTCAAGCACTTAAAGAAAACGTCATCGCACAGCTCCTGGAAAGTTTGGTTACAGGCGGCCGTTGCCTGTGAAGCACCAATTGTTATGCTGATTCTTTTGGCTGCGCATATACTACTCTGTGTTCTTGTCGCCACCTAGGAACTGTGCCAGAGCATGAACAAGCCGTCGAATGCCATATGAGCATTTTCATTCAGATATTGTTCAACGCACGTCACACTGTCTGTCTATTCATTGTCCAAACGTGCGTATCTATTATTTATTTATTTATTTATTTATTTATTTATTTCAGAAGTACTGCCAACCTCTCATATGGGGCCTTCGGCAGGAGTGGGTTATAACACAAAAACAGATTTGGAAAGAAACAGAAACAAATCTAGAAGCGCAGCAGAAAAGCTTCCAAAGCAAGTCCTATTCAGGTACTATGGAGAGCGTGATTCATGCACACTTACAAGAAACAAACGCTAAAACTAGAACACTAGAAATTATACATATCAAGGGCAGAATGATGGCAACAGACATCTGTGGCCAAACATATCTGCAACGAGGGAACATACCCTAACCTGAGAAAGATATATTTGTAAAACCTTACGCATTGCGAAAAGCGAAAGATACACATGACCCCAAGCAAATATTTTTCACACAATGAAAAAGTACTACAGGTTCTCCCGCTCAGTTTAATCCACATGCCATTGAAAATTATCCAGGTGCCAGCCAATTTAATCTGAGCGCCAACATTTTTATTCCCAGTGCCAATAAATTAATCCAGACGCCACCACATTTATTCCCAGCGCCATCCGGATTAATCCGCGTGCCAACTCACTTAATCCCTGCGCCAGCCATTTTAATCCAAGTGCCACACATTTTGATCAATTTCAACATTTTAGTCAATTTAATCCAGTTGTAAATTGATTGAGAAACGAATAATTCTTACAGCAGAGGTCGTAACAGGCGTCATGAATGCGGTATACTAATTGATGTGATCACTATATTGGCGTCAGCACTATGGGAGCACAGTTTGCACACTACCGGTGATGTCATGGCTTCTTCAGAAACACTTCCGTGTGTTATACCGCTCGCTCATTTCATCCTTTTCGAGTCGCATTTCCGAATGACAAGAGACTCACATAAATGAGGCAGAATCGTAACTGATATTACGCGACTTCGTTTGCGACCATGACATGCGATTTCCTTCCCCATCGTCTTGCATATCGATCGACATTGTTCGCAAGGGTAAAAACTTCCTCACCATTACTCAGGCACGTGGCATAATTACTAAGCGATCGAATATAGCTCACTCATCTTGTATTTTGCATGCACTCTAATGATTTCAACATGCATACCAAATGAAATGGTTCTGAGAATGTAACAGATTATCCTTTAGTGACATGATTAGGTCACTATAGTGACCTACTCGACTTCACCGCCGTCGCACCTTTCATGAACTGCCTATTACCATATCAAAGGAAATCGCTTTCAAAGCTCAAAAACCTACTCCCTATGACTGACTCAAGTGCCTTGATCACTAATGACTCACGTGACGTCACCACACTTCTCACGCATGCACTATCCTAAATTGCCGGCAAGCGTATCAAATGAAGTGGCTCATAAAGGGTAATAACCGGCTCACTATCACCCACCCAATGACGTGATCACTAGCGACTCCCATGACGTCATCATGGTTCTCACCCAACCATGCACTCTCATAACCTGCCGACATGCATATCACACGAAATGGCTTTTGAAGAGCAAAAACCTGCTCATTACCACGAAGTCGAATGAGGGGATTACTAGTGACTCACGTGACGTCACCACGGTTCTCACCCAACCATGCACTCTCCTAACCTGCCGGCAGGCATATCAAGCGAAATGGCTTTTAAAGAGCAACAACCTGCCCATTATGACAAGGTAGAATGGGGTAATCACTAGTGACTCACGTGACGTCACCGAGGCGCTCAACCAACCATGCACGCTTCCAACCTGCCGACATGCATATGAAACGAAATGGCTTTTAAAGAGCAACGACCTGCCCATTATCACAAAGTAGAATTAGGTGATCACTAGTGACTCACGTGACGTCACCGCGGCTCTCACCCAACCATGCACTCTCCTAACCTGCTGACTTGCATATCGAACGAAATGGCTTTTAAAGATTAACAACCTGCTCATTATCACAAAGTTGAATGAGGTGATCACTAGTGACTCATGTGACGTCATTACATTCGCACGCGAGCGTCAACTCCCCTTACCTGCCGGCACGTATATCAAAAGAAATGCATTTCAAAGGGCAGGTAACGGCTTAGTATCGCTCATCAATATGACGTGATCACTAGTGACTTACGATACGCTGTTCCGAGGAACTCGCTCAAGATATCGTGTTAGAAAAGAGACGCATTGACACGCGCAAACCGTTTTATGATGGTGACTGACATGTCCTCACCATGACTACTATTTAGCACGCACTCTTTATTAAGGGCTGCATTAATATAAAATACCTTTAAAAGGCGAAATATGCGAATAGAATCACAGCTTTTTCTTACAAATGAATTGGTCATTATGGAACGATGGTTCTAATATTGCCAGCAACCTTGTCATGTTACCGACCTCGAACGAAAATATCTTTGTATAGGCTTACACTTTGATGGTTGCCTCGCGTTAAACAAATATAAGTGGAAAAGTGACGAATAGGTGAATCTCAGATGCGTGAAATTGAGTGCGCATTCGTTTCTCCTAAAGCTCGACGATCGACCACAAGAAGTAGAACAGAAAAAATAGCGTCGTGATGTATTTTATGAGGCCTCTCACTCGACACGAGATGTACAAAGATACGGTGAGATCTTTTGAACGAAAATGTATAATTTATGAGATGCGGTATTTAATTTCAGAAGGTACAAGGGCACTTCCTTAATCGGAATATAGAAACAAACCGAGAACAACTGTTTGTCCTCCTCTCTAAGCGCAGCCTGAACAAAAGAAAAGTTGTGCCTATAAAATGCAGCGCAATCCACGCATTGAACAAGTACTATTGCATGTTGTGCAGCATTTAGAAGCAACGAGCGCCGGTGATCCTTTTGTGTGACTCCTTGCGGAGTCACCAGCACTGCGACGTGTCGCTCATTGAGGTACTGTTTAACTTGACATTTAAACTTCTAGAAAACTTCCTCAATGGGATTAAACAAAGGGCTGTATGGCAGCAGACGCTTGACGGAATGGTTCGAGCTGACCAGATTTTCCTGTTCTGCGCGATTGTGAGCGGGAGCATTGTCGAAAACGAAGACGGCCTCTGTATCCGGCTTCTCAGAGTCAACCTGGGCCGAAATGTCGGCCAGAAAGTAATTGAATACGATCCAATGGACTCTTTCGACAATTCGCCAGTGTAGCACACCATTTGCCGACATGCAGACGATGATGTTGATGTTCGCGCCTTTCATCGACGCCGTCTTCTGGAGCTCTGCCATGCGCTTTTTTAGCGCTGCCGAATTTTCTTGAGCACCATATAGTGTAATTTGTTTCGTCAACGTAAAAGCGGCAAATCGGGGGCCCATTGGTGTCTAACTATTGCGCATACTCTTTTCGCTTCTTCACGTCGGAGCGTTTGCGGTCCACCGGCCTCTGGGTCGGTAATTTGATGGTGTAGGTGTATGCGTCGAGGAGGCGGTCAACAGAACTGGTGCTGATTGTGAGGCCAGCTATTTCTTGTTCAACGGTTCGCTTTATCTGTTTCAGCGTGAACGCTCGTTTCTCGTCGACAGTTCTTGTTACGACGGCGACAACGTAGGTACTAAACTTTCCGATTGACCCCCCCGTTTTCAGAGACACTTTATGGTCTGTCGCTGCAACTGACCTTACAGTTTTTAGGTTTATGCCCAGCGTCTTGACGAGTTGCCTCAAATCTCCGCTGCGCCTTGAGGCATCGACGACTCTTCATCAGTGGACGTAAGACAACTTATTGTTTTTCCATCGTGGCTTATTTTGATCCTTGAACGGAGGACTCCGCTTTCGTATGACGCTTGCCTGTTCGCATTCAGGAGTCCCACCTTCCATCGCGGTCAACTAAGGTAAAAATCAAGCACAGCTGTAGCACGGAGAGCACATAACAAACTGTCAGACCACCACTATTACAGAAGTGGCATGAACGCTGTCTGCTGAGTCCGCTAGGTTACGACACGATATCGCCTGCTTTTTAAGCGGAAAGTCGAACGCGCTCGCAGATGACAGGAAAATCGTGGAAGTACTAAGAATAGTTTGTGCTGTTTATAATTACATTACTCCAAGTACTTCTGAATGACCTAGAGCAGTTGAACAAAAAAGCTAAAGCAGACAACTTATAGTCTGCGTCACCACAGGCGAAACTGCACACGCATTTCTCCTGCAATGGTGGTGAAACAAAAACAGAGGACTCGAAAGACGGCGTTCACGGCCCTTCTGTCCCTTCTGTAATAGTGGCGGTCTGACATTTTGTTATGTGCTCTTGGTGCTACAGCTGTGCTTGATTTTTACCTGAGCTGACCGCCATGGAAGGTGGCACTCCGGAAGGCAAACAGGCGAGCGTCGTGCGAAAGCGGGGTCCTCCGTTCAAGGATCAAAATAAGCCACGAAGGAAAAACAAGGTGTCTGACGTCGACCGATCAAGAATCGTCGATGCCTCAAGGCGTGGCGGAGATTTGAGACAGCTCGCCGAGACGCTGGGCATAAAACTAAACACTGTAAGGTCAATTGCAGCGACAGACCGTGAAGTGTCCTGAAAACGGGGGCTCCATCAGAAAGTTTGGTGCCGACGTTGTCGCCGTCGTAACATGAACTGTCCACGAGATCCCGGCGTTCACGCTGAAACAGATAAAGCAAACCGTTGAACAAGAAATAACTGGCCTAACAATCAGCACCTGTTCTGTTGACCCCCTCCTGGACGCACTCACTTACTCCATCAAATTAGCGACCCAGAGGCCGGTGGAGCGCAACCGCTCTGATGTGTATAAGAAGCAAAAAGAATATGCGCAATGGTTACAAACTGATGGGCCCCGGGTTTGCCGCTTTTATGTCGACGAAACAAATTACAATATATGGTGCTCAAGAACATTCGGCCACGCCAAAAAGATCACGGCAGCGCGCCGGACGATGACTACCACGAAAGGCGCGGACACCAACATCATCGCCTGCATGTCGGCAAACGGTGCGCTGCACTGGAGAATTTTCGCAAAAGTCCTTTGGATCGTATTCAATGACTTTCTCGCCGACGTTTCAGCCCAGGTTGACTCTGAGAAGCCGGATACAGAGGCCGTCTTCATTTTAGAGAATGCTCCCGCTTACAATCGTGCAGAACAGGCAAATCTGGTCAGCTCGAACCATTCCATCAAGCACTTACCTCCATACAGCCCTTTTTTAATTCCCATTGAGGAAGTTTTCTAGAAGTTTAAATGTCAAGTTAAATAGCACCTCAGTGAGCGGTGCGACGCAGTGCTGGTGACTTCACAAGGAGTCACACAAAAGGCGCACAGGCGCTCGTTGCTTGTAAATGCTGCACAACAATGGCACTTGTTCAATGCGTAGATTGCGCTGCATTTGATAGGCACAACCTTTCTTTTGTTCAGGCTGCGCCTAGAGAGGAGGACATGTAGTTGTTCTCGGTTTGTTTCTATAATCCTATAAAGGAAGTGCCCTGGTATCTTGTTAAATTAAATACCGCATCGAATAAATTACACATTTTCGTTCAAAAGATCTCACCGTATCTATGTACATATCGTGTCGAGTGAGATGTCTCATAAAATACATCACGACGCTGTTTTTTCGGTTGTACTTCTTGCAGTCCATCCTCGAGCTTTAGGAGAAAAGAATGCGCACTCAATCCCACGCATCCGAGATTCAGCTATTCGTCAATTTTCCACTTATATTTCATTAACGCGAGGCAACCATCAAATTGTAATCCTATACAAGAATGTTTTCTTTCGAGGTCGGTAGCAGGACAAGGTTTCTGGCAATATTAGAACCACCGTTTCATAATGACCAATTCATTCGTAAGAATAAGGTGTGACTCAATTCGCATATTTCGCCTTTTAAAATTATTTTTATATTATTGCAGCCCTTAATGAAGAACGTGTGCTAAACAGTCTTCATGCTGACGTCATGTGAGTCACCATCATAACACGGTTTGCACGCGTCAATGCATCTCTTCTCGAACACGATATCTTGAGCGAGTTCCTTGGAACAGCGCACTGTAAGTGACTAGTGATCACGTCATGTCAATGAGCAATGGTAAGCAGTTACCTGCCCTTTGAAAACCATTTCTTTTGATATACTTGCCGGCAGGTAAGGGGAGTTGACGCTCACGTGCGAATGTAGTGACGTCACGTGAGTCACTAGTGATCACCTCATTCGAGTTTGTGATAATGAACAGGTTGTTGCTCTCTAAAAGCGATTTTGGTTGATATGCTTGTCGGCAGGTTAGGAGAGTGCAAGGCTGGGTGAGAACCGGGATGACGTCGCGTGAGCCACTAGTGATCACCCCATTCTACTTTGTGCTAATGGGCAGGTTCTTGTGCTTTTAAAGCCATTTCGTTTGATATGCATGTCGGCAGGTTAGGAGAGTGCATGGTTGGGTGAGAACCCTGGTGACGTCACGTGAGTCACTGGTGATGACACCATTCTACTTTGTTATAAGGGGTAGGTTGTTGCTCTTTAAAAACAATTTCGTTTGATATGCATGCCGGCAGGTTAGGAGAGTGCATGGTTGGGTGAGTACCGTCGTGACGTCACGTGAGTCACTAGTGATCACACCATTCTACTTTGTGATAATGGGCGGGTTGTTGCTCTTTAAAAGCCATTTGGTATGATATGCATGTCGGCAGGTTGGGAGAGTGCATGGGGGGGTGAGAACCGTGGTGACGTCTCGTGACCCACTAGTGATCACCTCATTTGACTTTGTGATAATGAGCAGGTTGTTGCTCTTGAAAAGCCATTTCGTTTGACATGCATGTTGGCAGGTTAGGATAGTGCATGGTTGGGTGAGAACCAGGATGACATCATGGGAGTCACTAGTGATCACGTCATTGGCTGGGTGATAGTGAGCCGGTCATTACCTTTTATAAGCCACTTCGTTTTATATACATGCCGACAGTTTAGGATAGTGCATGCGTGAGAAGCATGGTGGCGTCACGCGAGTCACTAGTGGTTACGTCACTTGAGTCAGTGATAGGGAGCAGGCTTTTGAGCTTTGAAAGCGATTTTATTTGATATGTTAATAGGCAGTTTAGGAGAGGTGCGACGGGGGTGAAGTTGAGTAGCTCACTATAGTGACCTAGTCATGTCACTAAAGGGTAATCTGTTACATTCTCAGAACCATTTCATTTGTTATGCATGTTGAAAGCATAAGAGTGCATGCAAAATACAAGATGAGTGAGCTATATTCAATCGCTTAGTGATTATGCCATGTGTCTGAGTAATGGTGAGGAAGGTTTTACCCTTGCGAAGAATGTCGATCGATATGTAAGATGATAGGGAAGGAAATCGCATGTCATGATCGCAAACGAAGTCTCGTAATATCAGTTACGATTCTGCCTCATTTATGTGAGTCTCTTGTCATTCGGAAATGCGACTCGAAAATTATGAAATGAGCGAGCGATGTAACACACGGAAGTGTTTCTGAAGAAACCATGACATCACCGGTAGCACGGAAACTATGCTCCTATAGTGCTGATGCCAATATAGTGATCACATCAATTAGTATACCGTATTCATGACGCCTGTTACGAGCTCTTCTGCAAGAAATATTCATTTCTCAATCAATTTCCAACAGGAATAAATTGACTGGCACTGGGATTAAAATGTGTGGCACTTGGGTTAAAATGGCTGGCGCAGGGATTAAATGAGTTGGCACGCGGATTAATTCCGATGACGCTGGGTATAACTGTGGTGGCGCCTGGATTAAATTATTGGCACTGGGATTAAAAATGCTGGCGCTCGGTATAATTTGGCTGCCACCTGAAATATTTTCAATGGCGTGTGGAATAAATTTAACGGGAAAACCTGTAGACAACGTAAATTGAAGCATAGTGCGTGTGCGTCGAACGAGGCCAGATAGGGGAAGCGTTGGCATATACGATAAGGTCATGTGGATTGTTGGCCGCAGCTTTGCCATGAACGATTCAACAGTAGGCCAATTTACTGTATCAGCAGAATTAAGATTCCATTCAGTAATAGTGCGTAGAAAAAAAAGAATTTTTAAAATATTGTGCCTTGCAAGAATACTCTCTGATTTTCTTTGGGCGCTCGGATCGCGTGTCTCGACGATTAACGGATTCTGTGTACGTGTCCTTGTTTATGCGCAGCTTATCATGGTAAAGTGAAAACGTGTATTTCAAACGATCATGTTATCTTCTTCTATGCAATGCATCCAGGTGAGCGTTACGTAAATGTTTGGTGGGGGATGTAAAGGAACTGTAGTGTTTGTAAACAAATTTAATTGCTTTCCTTTGAATCATTTCAAGCTTTTTAATGTTTTCTTGGCTATGCGGATCCCAAACCATGGAAGAGTACTATCGGTGTTGTTACCAAATACGCGCAACGGTAACCTACCAATAAAACCTTCCCGGCAACATGGACTACTAATGCCTCCGGGCTGGACGTGGTGTTTATGTTGAATATTGTGGTTCTCGGGTACTTGTCCCGAACTTAGCTCATCACCATCTCTAAAGTACTATCACAGGTACTACTCACTCGTTCCAGACACCACAAAAATACACAGCGGCCTTACCGAAGTCTGTCGCACGTTACTCGAAATGCTGTCAATTTACATTTCCGCTGATTAGCGAGATAAAGATGGGGTTCTTGTAAGTGCATGAAGCGACTGCTCGTCCACCGGTTACCATTTTTCGTTGCGACAACGTTGCGACAGGCACCTCTCCTTCCCTGGATCGCGCGAGTGGTAATTATGCCGTTTTCCTTCTGTACACAATACACTGCCACACGCGAGAAAACAGGTGAGACGGGCAATGGGGACAGCGCTGTCTCATGGTCTTCTAATTTTATACTAATCTCATCGTACTGGACAAACTTGTAACCGTTGCTTGAGTGTCGAGTCCTTCAGCGGGAAGTGCTCAATTCAGCGCAAATCATAGTCGTTCAAGTCGACGCATTCCGGGTTTGAACAGCCTGACCCGCTTGTTGCGGTCGCGACGGTGGCTGATGCTGGCGTCTGGTCAGGCAGAAACAGAAGCCTTGGAATTACGCAGGCAATGGGAGGAGCCGCTGTATGAATTATTTTTTTAAGGCGGAAGCCTTAGATCTCTGTGGGTCAGGGTCCTGTTGTAAGGTACAGAAAACATCTCGTGACCAAACTGGGGCCAGAAAGGAACCAATGCATATACAGCCGTGTTTATGAGATAATTAGTGATTATGAAACTTAACTGAGTGATTAGTGATTACGATGATGGGGCTAGGTTGGATAAGGGTAGGCATAGGTAGATTTTGAGCACGCTGTGGAGGAAGGTCGGGGGCAATCATTTTTGTTAGGGCATGCAGGTCTGAAGGGATAGGGGGTGAAGCAGGAGTTGAACACGAGGAGCTCTCACAAGTGGTAGTCTCTGGCTGGAATTTTTGCGCCAGGGATGTTCCGCGCTGGAGTACTTGTGTACAGAGTCCAAAGTTCACAAGCGGAAGGCATGAAGTGTTGTCCGAAATGGTAACGACGTTATGCGAGAGCAGGACATCCGGATGAGGAGATGCGATGCAGTCACCGTCTGGTACAGGTGGAACGGGGGAGACACCAATGTAGGTAACGGCATGGTGAGGGACGCTAATATGCTCTGTGGAACATAGCCCTATCGGAGCACTATCGGGAGGGTCAATAGCAGCAGGTAGAGCGAGTTGCGCAACACCAGCACAACAGTCTATTAAAGCGGAATGTCTAGGCAGAAAGTCAAGGCCCAGGATGAGGTCGCGAGGGCAGTGTTCTAGTGCATAAAACAAAACAGAAGTATGATGGCCGGCGACACTCGCGCGGGCCGGACACATGCCAATAACGGCTGGCATTCCACCATCGGAGACCTGGACCACAGGCAAAGGGGCAGGAGTCAGGAGTGCGGACTTTCTTGAGACGATTCCGAAGCTGAGCATTCATCATAGATACGTGCGCACCAATGTCAATCAGTGCCGTAACAGGTACACCATCTACGCACACTGAATTAATCCACATACAAGGTTCTAAAATATGAAATTTACAGAAGTGCAATATCTGTTTTCTGAAAAGAACTGGCCGTGGTTGCTTAGTGGCTATGGTGTTAGGCTGCTGAGCAGAAGGTCGCGGGATCGAATCCCGTCCATGGCGGCCGCATTTCGATGGGGGCGAAATGCAAAAACACCCGTATACTTAGATTTAGGTGCACGTTAAAGAAACCCAGGTGGTCGAAATTTCCGAAGTCCCCCACTACGAATGCTCGCCGAGGTGGGGGACCCCGGAGGCTTCCTCTCGAGAGGAATCTTTAACTCGGGTGCTCCTATCCAAATACATGTAAAATGAGACTTCGTTTTTCTCGGCAACCACTGCACCAAATTTCAAAGGTTTGTTGCAATTGAAATAAAAACTTAAAATCTAGTAACTGATGGTTCCGAATTTTTTAGTTAAGTCGTCAATTTGTTATTAAAAATTGGCAAAATCCGAAAATCTTCAAGAAATGAAACTGTGAAGTTTACAGCTCCCTAACTCAACAACAAAAAATGATAATACAATTCTGTGAATTGAATCTAACAGTACATCTAAAGCGGACAAAATTGATATGTTACACATGAAAATAAAAAAAATTGTAATACATAAATAAAGCTCTTGCAGAACCGTTGTAACCAACGTAACAAATTCATGTAAGATGTAAAATGGCATATCAAATTTGTCCGCTTTGAGTGATCTAATTGGTACCATTTACAGAACCACGATATCTATTTTTCATGCAGAGCTACGAATTTGTAAAGTTCATGCTTCTATTTTTTTTCAAACAGTCGAATATTTGAAAATTCTTTTAAGACAAATCAGGACATAAATCGAAATTCCGCTTCAAACAGTCACTACAATTTAACTTTATCTCTGAAATGCAACAAATTTCATTAAAATCGGCCCAAGGCTTATCTCAGAAAAACGTTTTTGCGCTTTACATGTATTTGAATAGGCCGCGTCGGAGTTGGGCCCCAGCTAAAGCTTCCTCTTAAGAAGGTGGTCCACCTGCTGGGGCTTGAGGTGGCATCCCCATGGCCTGCTGAATGCAAAGCAGCAGTGCTGGCGCCATCCATGTCAGGCTCCGCAGCTCCTGCAGCAGCTGAGTGTTTTGCTGCACTTGTTGCTCAGCAGCAGAAGCAAGACGCTCGGTGGCTACTGCTTGGCGCAACGTCGCCGCGCCATTATTTTCGACTGCCATTCTCAGCTGATGCACCGACTGGAGGAGGTCCTGTATTTGCTGTATAGGGACAGGTTCCCAGGTGGCACGTCAGGTTGGGCCAACGTTGGCAACATATTGGCACTTCTTGGCCCAATGACGGCCTAAGATTAACAGCGTGGTTCCAATATTGGCAGTGCCATTCTGGTTTCTGGCCCAATGTTGGCCTAAGGTTAACAGCATGGCGCCAATATTGGCTGTGCCATTCTGATAGAGATCCAACGTTGGCCCACATTACACAGTCAGTAAACAATAGTGACTGTGCCATTCTGATAGAGATCCAATGTTGGCCCACTTTACACAGTCAGTAAACAATATTGGCTGTGCCATTCTGATAGAGATCCAATGTTGGCCCACTTTACACAGTAAGTAAACAATATTGGCTGTGCCATTCTGATAGAGATCCAATGTTGGCCCACTTTACACAGTCAGTAAACAATATTGGCACTGCCGTTCAACAAGGCGGGAATTATTGGACCGACTTTCGTATGGATTTGCCAATATGGGTTACTAGTTGGCTTTTTTTGGAGGACATTGGCCCGTACTAAGCTAATTTTCGCCTTGTCGGCTTTTAGTGCTCTACGACTTGCTGAGATTGAACAACGTGTTTTGAAAACTAACGCACTGATCACAGGCACACTGCGCAGGAACCAAAAATATGTTCTCCCATGTCAACTCCATGAATGGTACACCGCCATTATTGCACTTCTCCTTTACCGAAATGTGTCCCCTAAAGAGAAAAGCCAGTGTACCACGTAGCAAGCAGGGGAAGTCGCATAAATTTAGCCGCTGCTTTATTGATCGTGAATAAGAACTTGAGCTTTCCATAAGAAGCAACGGTATTGCGAATTTGCCTCCGCATTGTATTTTTTGCATGTACGCTCCGCGGCTTCTGATTCTGAGGATTCTGAGGAGAATCGAGAATTACAGTGCCTCAGAGCTGATGGAACCGTGTTATATTGCATCGAGATGGAGCGCATATGCATTAGTGAAACTATTGTTTGTTTGTTTAGCATGCATGGCATGTTGCGGCGACATCATGCTCCTATTCTAATATATTTGTTTGTTCGTGCATGTGTTGTAAGCTCCGTGTATGAATGCCCCTGACCGAAAAAAAAATTAATTGCACGTTTTGGCATTTGCGTGTCAACAACCTCTTGTCTTTGCCTTTAGTAGGCACGGCGCATTCCGGATTTTTTTTTCGGCCTAGCTTTCCGTCCTTCAGCCCCCCCTTGCCTCTCCCCCACGCACCCAGGTGAGCCTGGTCAATGCTATCAGTCAAGCGTTCAGACAGACATAAGCTGCTGTGTCGAATTGGGTGCTCTCGGAAGCATGGGGGAAAGCGGCGAGGTCACTATTGTACTCCTTGTCGCCCTCCATCGCTGCCACCCCAAAACCTGATCGGGCTAGGTCCAGCGGGGGAAAGTGGCGTTTACGCCGTATTCTTCGTTCACCCTTTCCTTTCACTCTTTCCTTCTATGCGTCGCTAGCACGCCGACTGGGTGCAACACCGCCTGAGTGCTTGCCGTCCGTTCTTGCCAGCGCACTCCTCTCCTGAAAAATGCTCGCTTGCGGTCGTCATTCCTACTGAGAAGCCTACATCTTTAAATACGCAGCAATGTGGCCACGAATATTTGTGAGTGTTAGAATTAATATAGGCGAAACAACAATTAGAAAAAAAGTCGGCGCTCGCGGGCACTGTCTTCGATGTGGGATGAACTCGGATACAAAGAAGCATGGATCATACAATGGTGAGTGCATTTGTTTTGCGCATGTTATAAGTTTTATCAGAAGCAATATCACCCAAGCTATATCACCCAAGCAATATCACGCAGTATATATATTACTGAAACAGGCCTGGCTAATGTAGAGTGCCTGTAATTAAATAGCTCTTTTTATTTGCAGCCTTTGAATAGTGCCTGGAGTAGAACCACGTGTAAATCTCTGTGAATTTCAGCCAAATTCCAGGACTATGATTTTATCAAGCCATGCGTGCGGCCTGATCCTGCTAGTGATACCGAGGAACCACGCTTCTTCTCAGTGGTATAGGTCAAGCATCACTTCCAGCTGACAGTATTTCTTTCTTTTCGTATAATAAATGCTTCTTTTACTAGTGTTTCTTGACGGAACTTCTCGGTTTCCACATCAAAAATTTCGCACGAAGGCCGCATTGTGTCTACACAGTCTGACACTAGGCTTTTTGTGCTGCAGCAGGTTTTGCTGCAATTTTTAATTTTAAAGTGCTACGCTGACTAGATGTGAGCTGTAAACAAAGCGGACGGATCCTGCGCATTTTATGTCTGTTCTAAATATTAGGTGACACCTTGTACATGGTATGCCATATATGTCGAAATATTAAGAAGTGTTACTTGACAAATCTCTTGCAAGAAAGTTTCTTGATTCACCCCTTCGAACTCTCTGCTCAGACTTATAATATTGTTGCAGTATGGCGATTTTTCAAATGAAAACTCTCCCACATACATTTGTCATACCAACATCTCTGACAATGTTTCTTTTCATTTTACAGTGCAAACATTTCCTCGAAGTAATGGTGAAGTCGCTATCGGATATGGTGGCAATATCAACGAAACCACCGCGTTATCGTGGTCCTCGGGGGCCTGATAAGCCCGCTGTCATCCAAGCACTGAAAAACTTGCCTACCGACGTCAGCTCCCTGCCCTGAAACCCCTGGCCAGCCCACCGTCCTCGGCACCTTGCCCAATTCCTATCCTGAGGGCAGTGCCTATAAATAAACTGTTTGAAGATAACCGAGCGTCACCCATCTAGGTCCACGGAAAATGCCTGTTTGTGAAAATGTATTCGCAAATAAACTGTCATAAACGTCAATTTCAGTATTCTTTTATTATTATTTGCAATCATATATGACTTCCGCTTCTTGACATCTTTTTGTCGAGCTTTCCTAGCTGCTATTGAGGAAGACAGTAAGGGGACAACTGCTACAAAAAATGCCGCTAGCAAAATGTTTGCGGTAAGAATATGTGCGTGCTCTAAAGCCAGCATATCTAGAATATTCGTCATGCAAAGGTCAGTGGCTCAAAGCTGGCATTATTAATGGCAACGATATGGCTCAACACTGGTCCTACGCTGCCAGCACGATGGCTGCTGCATTGGCATAACATTGGCCCAATCTTGGCTTTACCGCGGGTCCTACGATGGCTGCTGCATTGGCATAACATTGGTCCAATCTTGGCTTTAACGCTGGTCCTACGCTGGCAGCACGATGGCTGCTGCATTGGCATAACATTGGCCCAATCTTGGCTTTAACGCTGGTCCTTCGATGGCTGCTGCATTGGCATAACATTGGTCCAATCTTGGCTTTAACTCTGGTCCTACGCTGGCAGCACAATGGCTGCTGCATTGGCATAACATTGGTCCAATCTTGGCTTTAACGCTGGGCCAGCATTGGATTGGGTTGCACTTTGCCAGTATGCCAACATTGGTACAACAATGGTACCAATTTCTGCCAGCATTGGGCCATGGTTGGACCAATGCTGGTGTGCTGCCTGAGTTACAACCATACAATTAATAAGAACGTCTTAATCATTTACTGTGCAGTGTACCTTCTATACAATAGTGATGTTCAATCTTCAACACACTCGCCTAAGATTTGAACTCAACCACATTGAACAAGATGGCAAAGTCCTTAAGAAATTTCATCTGAAGAAGCACTTTATGTGGCATATGCATGCACTTTTAGACGCAGTGCACAAGAAAAATGCACACTTTGAACAGTGAAGACTGGTAAGCAAAAGATTTTCTCTAGATTGCATGAACTTTTACAGGGACTTTACAGTTGCGCTTCTTGGCTGCTTCAAGTACTGCGCCGAAAAACTTCGTCAAAGTTAATAACCCCCCCCCCCCCATATACAAAGCCACAAGCACATGATGCGAAAGGCACCCCATTTTTTTGCAATGTTGCGTAACACCTTTATACAATACAGTGGCCAAATCGGCAGGTATGCAGAGGTTCTACGACGTATGTCACCTGCTAATATCACGTGAGCATAGTTAATCTAACGAGTAATATTTATGGAACAGTACTATCAGAAGTGGTGCAGTAACATAAATCAACTAACTGCTGTAAGAAATACTCAGCATTTTCATTCACTCAGGCATGCCTTTCGTGTATAAAGTGAAATCATGAGAATGATAACCTAGTTGGAATGCTTATGTTGTTGTGCTGTTGCGAGAGTGCAACAGACTCGGCATATTTCCCAACGACAGAGGACAGCAGGTCGTCTGCTCTCTGCTCTGGCCTTCTGCCCCTCCCTGCCTGCCGTGGCCCTAAAAGTAGGGCAAAAGGGGCACCATTACTATTTTCCTCACATGCAACGCAAAACTTGTATTTGTGCCTTATTGCGAGTTGTTCACCACTGCTCATTGCAACTAGTTTGTATCAGAGATCACATATACCAACATGTTTCTTTAAGGAAAATCAAGAAAATGCAGTGGTAATGAGTGAGGCATTTCACATGGGGCCACTATTATTTAAAGCAATCTCATGCACTATTGTGCCTTTTGGCACAAAACAAAACTACACTGCTTGCGGCATTGCATAATTTCTTTTTTGAAATAGCACCACGAATGTAGTGCCATTTGTTGCCTAGCAATTCTGTTCGTTCTCACAACCCTTCTTGCGTAACGATGAGAAATACTTTTCCCTCTGTGCAACTTCTTTATTACCAAAGTTACTTGAAGTACGTAACATATGACGGTGAGCCCATTCAATAATCATACAGCAAATACATACAAATACACATTCATTGTTCCCCTTGTACAGTTACGTCCTCATGTTGTCCATCAGCAAGCATGATCCAAATTAAGCCCTTGTAGTCAATCCGTAATGCAGCTAATTCACATGTTCAACACGACTTGTGTTTGTGCTCCTAAATCTCTCCTTTACTGTTCTGGGGAATTATGAATGCGTTTGCCTGTTTGTTCTTTAGTTTTGTGAATTTAGTACGCTACTTA
This sequence comes from Dermacentor albipictus, assembly GCF_038994185.2. NCBI lineage: Eukaryota > Metazoa > Arthropoda > Arachnida > Ixodida > Ixodidae > Dermacentor > Dermacentor albipictus. The sequence goes on from NW_027225662.1 coordinate 130,326, forward strand.
TGGCTATGATTTTACAATGCACGTTCTGTAATGACAATTTCCCTGAAAAGTATGTGTTCACAATAGGTAAGTAAAAAATTGTGAAGACGTCTGTTGTACACTTACGTGTCTGACTGCTAGGGCCACCTGCATCCTCCCGACGCCTCTCCGCTGTTGCGTGCTTGAGTGGTCTCGCTAAGAATGAATACGACGCATAAGGAAAATAAGTACATGTCATAGGTTTGGAAAAATACTGTAGAGATGTGTACAACAAATGAACGAAAGAAATGCCTTCCAGCTTAACTCTTAAGCCGCTTGTCCCAGGCGCTGTGCCGACAGACACATGGGATTCGGCACTTGCCGCGTCACCAGCACCGCGGTCAGCAGCGCTTTCTTCCTGCATATAGGCAATTGGCATCACTAATGATAAGTTTTGTTGTGATACCTGTCAGGTACAGGAAATATTGTAGTCATACTTTAATGGGATCCCAAACCGTTGCATTTCGTAATGGCTACACAGGGTTCAGTTTTAGGCCCATTACTATTTTTTATTTTTATTAAAGATTTACCTACTAGCATAGCTTCTTCTGTCTGTCTTTTTGCTGATGATTGTGTTATCTACCACAACATTTCTAATTACACTGACACAACAATCCTTCAAAGTGACCTAAATAATATTTCTGCTTGGTGTCAAACGTGGAAAATGAAGCTTAACATTCTTAAATGTAAATCGATGAGAGTATCGCGTAATAACATGCCTTGCCCAAACTACCTTCTTCACAGCACGGCGTTAGAATCTGTAACTACCTGCAAATACCTCGGTGTACATATTACTAATGACCTTTCATGGAAGTAACACATCGAGCACGTAACATCAAAGGCCAATCGCATGCATGGTTACCTGAATAGAAACTTCTCTCTCGCACCTTCATCACTCAAGCGACAGTTGTATATCACTTATGTCCGATCTAATCTCGAATATGCATCGTCAATCTGGGACCCTGGCCTTGCAACTCTTACCAATAACTTAGAGGCAATGCAGAATCGCTCAGCACGTTTTATCCTAAGTAACTATCATCGAACTTCCAGCGTAACTAACATGAAATCGATACTTATTCTGCCCCCGCTTGCAAATAGACGGAAACTATCTCGACTTGCATTGTTTCATAAGATCTATCATTATGATCATGTTCTTAGGACCCGTCTGATTAAACCGCCTAATTTTGTTTCATCTCGACTTGATCACAACCATAAAGTCCATGTCCCTCAAAAAAACACTGCAGCATACTCGCACTCTTTCCTGCCCAAAACCAGCCTCGACTGGAACAATCTTCCCGCCTCATTATATAACATTACCAACTGTGACCATTTTCGTAAAGCTCTTTCCAGCGAAATTTAACGCATTCCAACATTTGTTTTCTTCTCTATGTTGGTTGGAAACTTCAGCTTTAGTGTCGCAATCGGTTGCAATGGTATGTTCTTGCCGTAATCATTGTACAAGCCGTGCATGACAGTGTGAATTTTTGTTATTAGAAATTACATTCATTCCCATTTTTGAAATTTTTGATTGTGTATGTGCAAATAACTGAACCTATGTTGAACGATTGACCCCCTCCCCTCTATAATGCTTGTATGCCTTGAGGGTACAATAAATAAATAAATAAATAAATAAATAAATAAATAAATAAATAAAAGCCTGTGCTATGTCCTTTTATATGACCATCAATGACAAATGGTTGGTGCACGTCTGCTCAATAAATGAAGCTCTTTTGTTCCTGTTGCAAACCACTCTAAGTGTTGGCTTACCTATTGAGTAAAAAGGAGGCATGCTACTGGTGTTTCTACACTAAGAAGTTATCTATTATGTCACTTTTATATATCTGCATTGGCTCAACCCCAATTATTTACAAAACATATCACTGCATGCGGACATGCATAAGCTAACTGTAGAATGATTAAACGGACTACACCAACATGGCTTATATGTCTCATTAAAAAGCAGAGAACATTGCCTTTGCATAAAAACACAGGCACTGAGCAAGCATTTGTGTGCATGTTTCAGAGAAAGACGCAAGCGATAGTAAATAGCTTGACGATTTCCGCTCAAGCTCGGGCCATCTTCTGAGCGGCAACACTAGCGCGCGACCGCACATCAGCCATAACGGCGGTGACTGAGCGAATCGCGACAGCGCGTCGACTTCGCGTTGGCCTATTGAAACCCATGCGCCTGATGTTCACCTCTTCGTCGGGCTCAAAAAACGGCGGGCAGACTCTGATGGCGCTCGCCCTTCCAACTAAGGAAAGGATGCGCCCTCGAGGTCCGGGCAGGATGCCTCCTCCGGTTCCTCTGTGATTAATACGTTTGTTAGAATATGGTGCGCAAAAGCTCCGCCAACGAGTGTGCTTACCTGCTTTCGGCGTGCAAGGCGGCTGCATCACGGCGGCCGTTATAGACGTCTTTCTTCTACACGCCGCGCCATTGGGCTGCAGTTTTCACTGCCGGGCCCTCAGCGTTCAGTAAGGCAGTCACTTGCTGCCACAGCTCCTCCTTGCGCGCCGCCGTCAGCTGTTGACCCAGCACACACGACGCCTTCGCAAGGTAGGGGTGCTCTTCAACAAATGACACGAGTATCTCGCGTTGCCTCGCTGAAACATGAGGACCCAGCCGCCTAACCTGCTGCGAAGACATCGTTTCGGATGCGGCGCGCAAACTGGCAAGTCGAAAACGTAAAGAAAGCGAGGCAGCTTGTTTGCATAACGTATGGCACACCACATAGAGACTAAATAAGAAAACAACAGAAATAAAATACAACTCCCAGCAGCGGTCTGCGCCGCAAGCTCACGTTTATTACTGAAAATATATTTGCAAACGTTCTGTACAAACCAATGTTTTTTTTTATCAAACCAGCAACATCCTTCAATTGCTATACCGTCCCCCAAGTACAAACAAAAAGATGACGTGATCTTCCGGCAGACCGCCGCTCGTTGATTGGTTCCCCTCACGCAGCCCCGTTCCACTCTTTCTCCGAGTGAAGTAATCCAGACGTAAGAGCCAAAAGGAACCGGTTCCAAAGCAAACCGCTACAGAATACGTCCCCTGATGCAACATGTGTCGCAAACATGTCGCCCAGTGTCCGATTAAACCGCTCAGTGAGACCGTTCGCCTGAGGGTGGTAGGCAGTACACGTCCGATGTACAATGTTGCACTGGTGGAGAAGGGCTTGAATTACACCAGAGAGAAATACGTGGCCACGGTCACTGAGGAGTTCGCGAGGAGGAGCGTGTCGAAGCACAAAACGCTGGAGGATGAAAGAGGCGACATCCTGTGCTGTCGCCGTGGCAAGAGCAGCGGTTTCGGCCTATCGTGTGAGCTGGTCGACAGCAATGATAGCCCATCGGTTTCCCGCCGTGGTCAAAGGTAAAGGTCCATAAAGGTCAATTCCAACGAGGTCGTATGCGCGATCTGTGCACGGAAGGTGCTGTAATGAACCTCCGGCAGGCTGCGGTGGTTTTTTTCGTCGCTGACAATCGTGGCACCCCCAAATGAACTTGCCGACAAAGCGAAACGTTCCGCGCCAGTAGTACCTTTTGCGTAAGCGTCCGTAGGTCTTGAAGACACCGCCGTGAGCACACTGCGGGTCGGAGTGAAAGGCCGCGCAGATTGTAGAGCGCAGCGTTCTGGGGACAACTAGGAGCCACTTCCTACCATCTGGCGAGTAGTTGCGCCGGTACAAGAGGCCATCACGGATGCTGAAGTGCGAAGCTTGGCGTCGCAGTGTTCGATTGGTCGAAAGGGTGGGTGCCTCGGATAAAACGTCAAGAAGCGAAGCGATCCAGGGATCGTGGTGCTTTGCAGAGGAGATGGTGGCAACGTCAAGAGCTGATAATGGGTGGTCTATAATGGATATGGACGCAGTTTCGGTGGATATTGGTGACCGCGACAGTGCATCAGCATCGGCATGCTGGCGTTCGGAACGATATATAACGCGGATGTCAAACTCTTGAAGTCGAAGAGCCCAGCGGGCAAGGCGACCTGACGGATTCTTCAACGAAGACAACCAACATAAGGCATGATGGTCCGTAACTACATCAAACGTGCGGCCATATAAGTAAGGGTGGAACTTGGCAAGCGCCCAGACTACTGCCAAGCATTCATTCTCGGTGACGCTGTAGTTTGACTAAGCCTTAATGAGGGTTGTGCTGGCGTATGACATACTATGCGAACCCAGGCTTTCGTCGTGCGAGAACAGCACCGACGCCGACGCCACTGGCGTCTGTGTGCACCTCAGTTGCGGCCGTGGGATCGCAGTGGCGCAGTATAGGTGGCGACATCAGGAGACGGCGAAGGGTGGAGAAGGCTTCGTCACACTCAGAAGACCGTGACGAAATATTGGAGACGCTGGTTAAAAGTTGGGTCAAAGGCGCAATTATAGAGGCAAAGTTGCGCACAAACCGACGAAAGTAGGAGCATAACCCTATGAAGCTTCGTAACTGCTTTAGAGTCGTCGGTTTGGGGAAGTGGGTCACGGCACGTAGTTTAGCCGAGTCTGGAAGCACGCCGCCCTTTGACACGACGTGACCGACAATTGTAAGTTTTCGTGTAGCAAAGCGGCACTTCTTGAGATTTAGTTGCAGCTGAGTGGTCTTCAGACACGTCAGGACATGGTTGAGGCGTTCCAGATGGGTTGCGAAATCTGGCGCAAAGTCAACAATGTCGTCGAGGTAGCAGAGACACATGTGCCACTTCAAACCCCGGAGAACCGACTCCATCATGGGCTCGAAGGTGGCAGGCGCATTGCAGAGGCCAAAGGGCATGACATTGAATTCATATACAGCGTCAGGCGTGAAGAAGGCTGTCTTTGAACGGCCGGTCTCTGCTAAAGGCACCTGCCAATACTCGGAACGCAAATCAAACGATGAAAAAACTCGGCACCTTGTAGGCAATCAAGGGCATCATCGATTCTGGGTAACGGGTACACGTCTTTTCGAATGACCTTGTTTAGGCGCCGGTAATCCACGCCGAAGCGAATTGATCCATCCTTTTTTTAACGAAAACCACAGGTGATGCCCACGGTCTTTGTGAAGGGCGAATAACGTCACGTTTAAGCATATCGTCAACCTGGTCGCTAATAACTTGAGGTTCCGCGGTGGAGACACGGTAAGGGCGTTGTCACATGTCGAGTTGTAGCCGGTGTCGATGTAGTGAACAATGGTATAAGTTCGGCGAAGGGCACGTTGGGCAACATCGAAAGAGTCGTGGAACTGGTGGAGCAGCTGGAGAAGAGCAGAGCGTTCAAATGGTGACAGTCCGTCTGCGATCGACGAATCGAATAGGACGGCAACTGGTACATCAGAAGGATTAAGAGCACTGACGACGTCGAGGTCGCGTCGAACTGAATCTTGCTGCATGGAAAACATTTGGCCGGTATCAATGGGTTGCACACATCCAAGGGATTAACCTTTAAGCAGTTTGATGGGATACGGAAGAGGATTTGTGAGGCAGAAAGCGCTTGTTCCATTTGAAATAGAGAGGGTCGAATAAGGCAGAAGAAGTGGCTTCCGACTTAGAAGGAGGCGTGATGGTTCAAAGAATGCAGCTTCATCGCATATGTTGTTGCGGAACACGGGGGGCAAAACAGCTGCTGTCGGCTGCATTTCTGTATCTTCTGTTACGACTAGTTTGTGTGCGGCTTGATGAGCGGGGTTAAAGGACTGGTCACACAACGGGAAGAGCTCATGTTCACATCTTGCGCAATGAATAACGGCGTGATTATACGATAAAAAGTCGCAGCCAATTATGATGTCGTGCGAGCAGGATAAAAGGACGATGAACTCAACAGTGTAGTGCTCTTTAGCGATAAGTCGAGCAGTGCAGGCAGCTATAGGCCGAACAGGGATACATTCGCTGTACGTAACGGCATCATCTCAAGAGGCACGGTCACCTTCCGAAGCTTGCGGCAAAGTGTGGCGTCTATAACAGAAACGGCAGCACCAATATCGACAAGAGCATATGCACAGGTGCCTTCTACAAAAACTTCGATAATATTCGACGGCAAAGTTCGAGGACTTGACCATTTCGACAGCGCAGTTCTTGCCTCACGCACTGCGGGGGCTAGTTTCCCTCATTTTTAGGGGCTGGTCGACGACGCATGGGCGACAAGGATCGGCGACGGGGTGAAGGTGAGCGATGAGACGTAAATTGCGGATAGTCAAGTGTAGACGTGCTTGTTTGGGGACCCGGATCTTTATAACGAGAGCGGGCACGCTCCATGTAGTTCTGCGGACGGGCGTCTGAGTATCCTGGCGCGCGACGGCGGCAGAATCGGGCTATATGACCAGGGCCACCGCATGCGAAACAGATCGGCCGGTTGTCGTGCGTTCCCCAAGGATTTTCAGTGTTGGGTGCAGCCCATGTCATGGACGGCTGAATGGGGGCTGCAGCATACGACACACCATGGGACGGTGAGGGCTGTTGAAGCTGCTGCCTCTTTATTACCTATGCGTAACTAAGAGGCGTGGTCAAAGGTTGCTGCTGAATGGGTACCGGCACGGCCTCAAACATCTGTTCTTGGATGACGTGTCAAAGCATGGGAGCCAACGGGATATGTCGCTGCAGTTGCTGCTGCTGTGGGAGCTCCTGACGCTGAGTAAACGGCAGGAGAGAGAACTGACAGGCCACCTCCTCACGCAGAAATTCTTTCATTTGTGCGAGAAGGTATGACTGGTCAGGCACGATGTCCAGTGAAGCGAGTTGTTCACTGTACGTGTGAGATGAACGCCGGGTGAGAGCACACTGCCTTCTCAATTTGTCATAGCTGTGGCCCAGAGTTACCACTTCAGACACTGTTCCAGGAGACTTCGCAAGAGGCATTTGAAAGACATCGTCGTCGACGCCCTTCATAATATGCTGAATTTTGGCACTTTCGCTCACTGAAGCATCGGCGCGTCAGCAGAGATCGATTATGTCCTCAATCATCATCAGCCTGGTTACGCCCACTGCAGGGCAAAGGCCTCTCCAATATTTCTCCAACAACCCCGGTCATGTACTAATTGTGGCCATGCCGTCCCTGCAAACTTCTTAATCTCATCCGCCCACCTAAATTTCTGCCGCCCCCTGCTGCACTTCCGTTCCCTTGGAATCCAGTCCGTAATCCTTAATGACCATCGGTTATCTTCCCTCCTCATTACATGTCCTGCCCATGCCCATTTCTACTTCTTGATTTCAACTAAGATGTCATTAACTCGCGTTTGTTCCCTCACCAAATCTGCTCTTTTCTTATCCCTTAACGTTACACCTATCATTCTTCTATCCATAGCTCGTTGCGTCGTCCTCAATTTGAGTAGAACCCTTTTCGTAAGCCTCCAGGTTTCTGCCCCGTAGGTGAGCACTGGTAAGACACAGCTATTATACACTTTTCTCTTGAGGGATAATGGCAACCTGCTGTTCATGATCTGAGAATGCCTGTCAAACGCACCCTAGTCCATTCTTATTCTTCTGATTATTTCCATCTCATGATCCGGATCCGAAGTCACTACCTGCCCTAAGTAGATGTATTCCCTTACGACTTCCAGTGCCTCGCTGCCTATTGTAAATTGCTGTTCTCTACCGAGACTGTTAAACATTACTTTAGTTTTCTGCAGATTAATTTTTAGGCCCACTCTTCTGCTTTGCCTTTCCAGGTCAGTGAGCATGCATTGCAGTTGGTCCCATGTACTACTAAGCAAGGCAATATCATCAGCGAATCTCAAGTTACTAAGGTATTCTCCATTAACCTTTATCCCCGATTCTTCCCAATCCAGGTCTCTGAATACCTCCTGTAAACACGCTGTGTATAGCATTGGAAGTTACTAAGGTATTCTCCATTAACTTTTATCCCCGATTCTTCCCAATCCAGGTCTCTGAATACCTCCTGTAAACACGCTGTGTATGGCATTGGAGGGATCGTATCTCCCTGCCTGACGCCTTTCTTTATTGGGATTTTGTTGTTTCTTTATGGAGGACTGCGGTGGCTGTGGAGCCGCTATAGATATCTTTCAGTATTTTTACATACGGCTCGTCTACACCCTGAATCCGCAATGCCTCCATGACTGCTGAGGTTTCGACAGAATAAAACGCTTTCTCGTAATCATTGAAAGCTATATATAAGGGTTGGTTATATTCCACACATTTTTCTATCACCTGAATGATAGTGTGAATATGGTCTATGGTTGAGTAGCCTTTACGGAATCCTGCCTGGTTTTTTGCTTGACAGAAGTCTAAGGTGTTCCTGATTCTATTTGCGATTACCTTCGTAAATAGTTTGTTGGCAACTGACAGTAAGCTGATCGGTCTATAATTTTTCAAGTCTCTGGCGTCCCCTTTCTTATGGATCAGGATTATGTTAGCGTTCCTCAAAGATTACGGTACGCTCGATGTAATGAGGCATTGCGTATACAGGGTGGCCAGTTTCTCTAGAAGAATCTGCCCACCATCCTTCAACAAATCTGCTGTTACCTGATCCTCCCCAGCTGTCTTCCCCCTTTGCATATCTCCCAAGGCTTTCTTTACTTCTTCCGGCGTTACCTGCGGGATTTCGAATTCCTCTAGACTATTTTCTCTTGCATTATCGTCGTGGGTGCCACACAACAACACAATCAAACCCGGGCCCTCAGTCCCCAGCAGCTGTGAAGCAACTGACCACGGCGGCGGTCAGACCTACGACGCAGCAGGGCGTGCTAAGAACCACTGACTTCGGACAGGCCGCCATTGGAATATGAACCTGGCAACGTTTAACGCTAAAACGTTATCTAGTGAGACGAGTTAAGCAGTGCTATTGGAGGAATTAGAGGGCCGTAAATGGGATATAATAGGGCTCAGTGAAGTTAGGAGGCCAAAAGAAGCGTATACAGTGTTAAAAAGCAGGCACGTCATGTGCTACCCGGGTTTAGCGGAGAGAAGAGAACTAGGCGTCGGATTCCTGATTAATAAGAATATAGCTGGTAACATACAGGAATTCTATAGCATTAACGAGAGAGTGGCAGGTATTGTTGTGAAACTTAATAGGAGGTACAAAATGAAGATTGTACAGGTCTACGCCCCTACATCCAGTCTTGATGACCAGGAAGTCGAAAGCTTCTATGAAGACGTGGAATCGGTGATGGGTAGAGTGAAAAATAAATACACTATACTAATGGGCGACTTTAATGCTAAGGTAGGCAAGAAGCAGGCTGGAGACAAGGGAGTGGGGGAATATGGCATAGGCACTAGGAATAGCAGGGGAGAGTTATTAGTAGAGTTTGCGGAACAGAATAATATGAGGATGAAGAATGAATACCTTCTTCCGCAAGCGGGATAGCCGAAAGTGGATGTGGAGGAGCCCGAACGGCGAGAATAGAAATGAAATTGACTTCATACTCGGCGCTAACCCTCGCATCATACGAGATGTGGACGTGCCCGGCAAGGTGCGCTGCAGTGACCACAGGATGGTAAGAACTCGAATTATCCTAGACCTGAGGGGGGAACGGAAGAAACTGGTACATAAGAAGCCGATTAATGAGTTAGCGGTAAGAGGAAAAATAGATGAATTCCAGATCAAGGTACAGAACAGGTATTCGGCTTTACCTCAGGAAGAGGACCTTAGTGTTGAAGCAATGGACGACAATCTTGTGGGCATCGTTAAGGAGTGTGCAATGGAAGTCGGTGGTAACTCCGTTAGGCAGGACACCAGTAAACTATCGCAGGAGACGAAAGATCTGATCAAGAAACGCCAATGTATGAAAGCCTCTAACGCTACAGCTAGAATAGAACTGGCAGAATTTTCGAAGTTAATCAGCAAGCGTAAGACAGCTGACATAAGGAAGCATAATATGGATAGAATTGAACATGCCCTCAGGAACGGAGGAAGCCTAAGAACAGTGAAGAAGAAACAAGGTATTGGCAAGAATCAGATGTATGCGTTAAGAGACAAAGCCGGCAATACCATTACTAATATGGATGAAATAGTTCAAGTGGCTGAGGAGTTCTATAGAGATTTATGTCCTCAATACAGGCGGTGAAAGTTTCATCTCGTTGCTGTGCCCGTGTGCGCAGCCGTTGCTCGGCGCGTAACTTCCGCGTGGCAGGACGACCAAAAACGGCAGATGTTGCCTACTTAAGAGCGGGCCAGTTCTCAAATTACGATTCGTGGTTCGTATACAACAGCTTCGCCACGCCAGCCAGGTTCGCGGTACTCAGCTTTGCAGCGTCATCCCACTTGTTGGGTCCACTAACGTTTTCGTATGCCGACAGCCAGTCCTCGACGTCCTGGTTATCCGTACCCGAAAATACCGCGGGATCTCGCTGGCGAACCGGGCCGGGGCAAACGGCGGCCGGGAGAGATGGCGTCGGTTGGGCAGCGTCAGCTTGCATGGTCGAGTGCAACGTACGGGATCGGAGTTCTAGGGTGCCGGCGATGTGCGCACCCAGCACGATCCACCAAATGTAAGGAGGTTTATTGGACGAGTCTAACAAACAGGCGGTAGCTCTGAACAGTAGGTCGGGAGAACAAGATGGTGGTGTTCGAGCGCCGACCTCGTGCCCTCCGCTCTTGATGATGATCGGGATGTCATTATCTTCCTTTCTTCGTTACACATTTATCATGATCTTCATCAGCCTGGTTACATCCACTGCAGGGCAAATGCCTCTCCCATACTTCTCCAACTACTCCGGTCAAGTGCAAGTGCTATTTGATGTCACGTTGTCCCCATAAACTTCTTAATCTCATCCGGAGACCTAACATTCTGCCACCCCCTGTTACGCTTCCCTTCTCTTGGAATCGAGAACGCTATGAGCAGTTGCGTTCTGGACATGCTTTGGGAAGGACGCGTATTGTGCACACCGAGAAAGAGCAGCATGGTCTCCAAGAGCGATGGTGTAAACCAACGCGGGAATGGACGCGAAGATGGCGGAAAGCTGCTAACACTGAGCTGACAACGTTCGATGGGCCTGGGCCATATCGTAGTCGCTTTTCATCTGACGAAGAACCGCAGCCGGCCCGTGAAGGTCGCCTTCGTGAACAGGAACTGGATTGGGCACATCCTAGTCGGCGGAAGGCGATCACCGGTGACGAACAGGCCGCCATCGCCAAGCCTATCTGTGATGCCCTTCAAGATACCGAGTACCACGAGGTGGGTAGGTTCGGCATTGAATGTTCTACACCTGTTGATGTGCAAACTACAAATCATTGGTCATTCATAAACTTGATCTTTGTTAAAGATCTTTCCAGCTTCTTCCGTCAGCCCATGGTCGTATAATGTAGTTAGCACAAAGCGTTAACCACTACGGTAAAAAATAAAATAAAAGACAGTAGAATCACCAGGTCACGTGTATGCGTCTTATTTCAGTCAATATAGCAATGGCCATATGATAAATCAATATAGTCATCACTATACACTGCTTAGCTGGTCATCCGCCTTTACATAGTTCAATGGCACCGACTTTTTTAGATGCCAGCCAAATGCGGCCGACCGGACTGTGACCCTCCCGGTCGCATCCTCTTTTCATAATCTCTCCCATCGGCTAGCGTTCACGCCTGTTTTGTGGTCGTGGGAGAGAGTACCTAAAAGAACTTCATAATTTGAAACTAGCGACACTCTCCTGCCTGCGGTGCTTGGCTTCTGGACTCTCCTTGCCCGCCGGCAGAGCGCACTTCACACAGCACGCTTTGTTCGCCTTCGCTCCAGCGGACGCGCCGTAGCATTCCATAGAGGAGCGTGATTCTGGGCCTACTTGCGCACCGCAGTGGCGCAAAAAATTTTGAAGAATGGTTATAACAGCATCGAGAATCCTGAAGGCAACGTTTTTCAGGAGGTTGATTTCGTCTTAAAGCCATATGAATGCAGGATACTGATATCACAAGAGATATTCAGGATCGCCACTTAGTCTCTGGAGTCTGGGAATGAATACATTTGCCTAGGTCTGCTCCTCATTGGTTTCACTGATGATGAGAGGGAAACTTACGGATGCATAAAAACGGGTTCGAGCACGTACGGCAGACATTATCAGTTCCTGACTGGAAGCTTACCATTAAAAAGGAAGGTGTACAATCACCGCATTCTATCAGTGCTAACATATGTGGCAGATACTTGGAGACTGACAAAGGAGCTCGAGAACAAGTTAAGGACTGCACAAAGAATGATAGAACGAATAAGGTTAGGCATAACGCAAAGAGACAGGGAGAGAACGATGTGGATCAGAGGGCCCAAGGTGGTATAGCCGACATAGAATACCATAAATAGTTACTAGAAGAAACTCTAGCGCTAGAGTCAATGGGAGCTGCAATGAGAACTGTTGTACCAGTATGGAAATTTTGGGAACGCATGAATTTGCATAAACTACGTCCTTCTGACTTCAAAGGGCTTTGTAAACTCGTAATTTTCTACAATGTGCTGCGTAATAAATAAATAAACATATCTAAAATTCTCTTTCAGAGCTTGTGCAGGCCCATCGCACGGCACAACTTGACCGCCTTTCTCACACCCCCTCTGGTAGAGCCCTTCTCTCTTCCCTACGCTTGACCCCTGTGTCCTCTTCCTGTGTAACCCACCCCTTACCCTCCTCTGTATCTTCCATCCTAACTGTCAACCCTCTTCCCAGGAACGTGCACCCTGAGCATCCCACCGCCCGCTGCTCTGCCCGCGCCTCCACCATCTGGTGCCAGTATGGCACACAGTCTAATGCTGTGTATGTCAACACGGTGCCATACAATTCCCACCCTGCCTTTGCCCTTGCCACTACTTCCCGTACACTTTCTCCCCTGACTGTTGCCACTATACCTGCCCGCACCTCCGCTGCCGCAGAGGAAGCAGCTATTGCGCTCGCCATTGTCACTACCCCAGCCCGTTTCATATGCAGCAACTCCAAAGACTTGACGCTGAATTAAAATCCCGGCTTCCACTTCGGTTGGGGAGAAGCCAGGAAACACTCATTCACCGATTACGGCTGGGTGTGGCATACGCCCACCGATACCTTCACAAGACTGGACAAGCAGGAGACCCTGAATGTAGCATCTGTCACAATCTCGAGACAATAGCTCACGTACTTTGCGTGTGCCCTCAATATGCGGCCGAACGAAGAAAACTCAAATCTACTTTTGACAGCTTGGACTCCCGCCCCTTTTCAGAAGAAAAGCTTTTGGGCGCGTGGAGGAGTGTTGACTGTGCCCAACGTGCCATAATAGCACTTTTGAACTTTTTAAGTGAGGCTGGTTTAGACGATCGCCTCTAGAAGCTGTGAGACGTGTAGTCAGTGCGAAATGTGTTTGCGCAATAACTTTTTGTGGCAAGATTAATTTTTGTATGGACAAGATTACTCTTACGTGTATTACGTCTCCAGTGCGCATCCGCATATTGGAGAACGTGCATATAGTATCTCATTGTACCATATCATAATCACCCGTTACCTACCCTTCCCTGTATTACCCACTTCCCCATTCCCCAGTGAGGAGTAGCAGGCTAGAGACACACTCTCCAGGCCAACCTCTCCTCCTTTCTCTTCATTAAAATCTACTCCTCCTCCAAACCAGCACTCCACAACTTTGCGAAGTTTCGTGTCTCCTCCTCTGCGTTCGGCATCCTTGAGCACTCCCCTCCCCTTTCTCGTCGTATCCAACTCCTCTGAGTTCCGGCTCACGCAGGGCACCCTGGCAACGAGGCGGCAAATTCCATCGCTCGCGAGTTGTCAGAACGAGCTGGCCTCTCCACTCCGGGATGGAGCCGCGTGACTCCCTCTTCACCTTCCATGACATCACCCTTCATTACTGTAACTCTCGCCTATCCCTCACTCCCCCTCACAAATTCATGTCTAAGCTACAACAAACCACGTGGCGCCATTTACAAGCACACACTTTTCTCTCTCCTGCCCGATTTGGCCTTATTTACCCCGGTTTCTTCTCACCCGAATGCACGTTCTGCAGACACCCACGAACAGACTATGCTCATATTCTCGATTCATGCTCGAAACACTCTCCCCCTGCTTCTTGGCATGTATCTAGTCCGCAGCTGTGGCATCCTGCGTTGGCCAGCTATGGCTAACCGCCTGGGCAGCGGATGTCACCGCCAGGCATGATCTGGTGGCCACGACCAGCAGCCTGAAAGCCATCCACGGAACGGCAGCATCTTATTTTCTTTTCATTTTGGCCTTCACTAATAAAGTTGGTACCCCCCCCCCACACACACACACACACCATCACGTCAGAACGATCGTATATGCGTCCATTCCTTTCGTCTACATGTGCAGCTATTCTTTCCTGCTTATTTTCCTTTGTAATCCCGACAAATGTATTGCGACTGCGGCGGCAACGCAGCCGCCAATTCTTTACTAGCGCAAAATGTCCAAACCATGCATCACAGATAGAAGAAGGCCTCAATGTAGGTTAAAGGAGGCATACCACGCCCAATTTTCTAACGTTTTGGACCGCAGTGTTCCCGGAAGACCTACGTGGTCAGTCACCCCCCCCCCCTCCATTTTCTCCTTCTCAATAGCTCTACTATAAGCACTGCCCGAAGTTGAACTTTGGGCCGCACTTTGCGGCGACAAGGTAGCCTAGCCGGTTGCGGGATTATCTTACTGAGCTATGTCTTTTGCTCGATTGCGGTAGTCGGAAGCTCAAATCTCCCCCCCCCCTCTTTTTTTTTTAAATCTACGAAGTTGTATTTGCGTATGACATCCTCCAGTGCACTACATCTGCAGCCTTGGAGTAGCGCCATACACCGGCGAAAGATGCCGGAAGCAAGTGGGGCTATACTAATCGAGGTACAACCAAATTATGAATGTCCATTAATCTTCAACAAAGACACTCCCTCACCAGAACAAAAATTGGCATTCATGGTGTTGTATTTGACCACAACCCCCACGGACATCCACAATTAACTCACGGCGCTCAGTCCCCAGCAGCTGTAGAGCAGCTGTTCAACGCTGCGGCCAGACTTGTAAAGCAGCAGAGCGTGCTAAGTATCTCTGGGTCCGGAGAGGCCGCCAATGGAAACTGACCCTGTCAACCTTTCATTGCCGAACTCTGTCGAGTGAGGCCAGCTTAGCAGTACTTTTCGAGGAACTATCAGACATTGTTTGGGATGTCGCTAGCCCGCACCTACTATGTTCCTTACTACTTGAATAAAATATGAACCCTCCCGAGTATAACCGGATTAGGAGACCTTAAGAATTCCCTTCGACCTTGACTGAACGATAATATAGAATATAGAATAATAGTGGCGGAAAGACCACTGATTTATTGCACATGTGTACATATATAGGATTTAGAAAGGCATGCGTCTTTTTGTCTGTGAATATGGCCTAATGTTGGATTCCGTAAAGGCTACTCAACAATAGACCATATTCGCACTATCACTCAGATGATAGAGAAATATGTGGAATATAACCAACCTTTATATATAGCTTTCATTGATTACGAGAAAGCGTTTGATTCAGTCGAAACCTCAGCAGTCATGGAAGCATTGGGGAATCAGGGTGGAGACTTGCCGCATGTAAAGATACTAAAATATATGCATAGCGGCTCCACAGTGACCGTAGTCCTGCCTAAAGAAAACAACAAAATTCCAATAAATAAAGGCGTCAGGCAGGGTGATACGATATCTACAATGCTATTCACAGCATGTTTACAGGAGGTATTCAGAGACATTGATTGGGAAGAATTAGGTATAAGAGTTAATGAAGAATGTCTTAGTAACTTGCGATTCGCTGAAGGTAGTGGCTCGCTTAGTAACTCAGGAGACCAATTGCAATGGATGCTCACTGACCTGGAGACGCAAAGCAGAAGAGTTGGTCTAAAAATTTATCAGCAGGAAACTAATGTTTTACAGTCTCGGAAGAGAACAGCAGTTCACGATAGGTGGCGCGACACTGGAAGTGGTAAGGGAATACATCTACATAGGGCAGGCAGCGAGCGCGGATCTGGATCATGAGACTGAAATAATCACAAGAATAAGAATGGGCTGGGGTGCGATTGGCAGGCATTTTCAGATCATGAAGAGCAGGTTGCCATTATCCCTCAAGAGAAAAGTGTATAACAGCTGTGTCTTACCAGTACTCAACCAGTACTTACCAGTGTCTTACTAGTACGACGCAACGAGCTATGGAAGAAGAATGATGGGTGTAACGCTAAGGGATAAGAAAAGAGCACATTCGGTGAGGGAACAAATTCAAGTTAACGACATCTTAGTTGAAATTGAGAAAACGAAATGGGCAATGATAGGACATGTAATGAGGAGGGAAGATAACCGATGGTCAATAAGGGTTACGGACTGGATCCCAAGGTAAGGGAAGCGTAGCGCGGGGCATTAGAAAGTGAGGTGGGCGGATGAGATTGAGAAGTTTGTAGGAAAATGGACACTATTACAGCATGACCGGGGTAGTTGGAGAAGTATGAGAGAGGCCTTTGGCCTGCAGTTGGTGTAACCAGGCTTATGGTGATGGTGATGGGTGTATTTATCAATAACATATAAGTTGTTTGCACAGCATGCACGTGGTGCATGCGTTTTGACATATGATGCGCTTGCGCGGAACACGTGTGGCGCTCGGTGCCTAAGACATCATACATCTTTCTTTGTTCGAAAAACAAAACAAGATATGGGAAAGGAACATTAATTAAAATTGTCAGGCATTTTAGTTCAAGGCACTTGCGCGAAGTTCTGGTCGTAGGCCAGATGTTGAGGTATTCGACGTTGTCTGAACGACCTCCGTGGGGCTGGTGTGGACGAGACACTTATCGGGGCACAGGGCTCAGAGGTAATACACGATTTACATTGTCTGTAGCCAGGTGTCGACCCATTTCGTTGGCGCGAGCTTTCCTAGAAGTCATCGTCGTCATCTTCCTGTACGTTCTGTCGGAAGGGATCCCGGGTCAGCAGCAAGTGCTGCCGGTTGCGCCTCAAAACGTGCCGTCTTCTATGACGACTGCCGTCTTCTATAACGCACAGCGGGTGATGCGCCGCACTCGAGTGGAGTGGTCCTGAAAGCGAGCAGTCCGAACAACAAATTTTGTTTCGCTTCAGTCGTTTTCTTGAGGATACGCTTAGTTATCTGAACACCTTTTTCTGCCAACCCATTAGAACGCGGGTATCCCGGGCAAGACGTGCTATTCCTAAGATAGTACAATTGTGAGAACAACGCAAAGTCACAATGAAAATAGAGGGCCATTGTGAGAACAAACTTCTATGGAAATGCCATTTCTAGCGAAGATCGAATTGGCTGCGTCAACCACAGTTTTGGCCACGGTGGTTTGAGCAGCTCCATTTCGGGAAGGTTTGACAGGACGTCGTAAATACACAGGTACGACTTCCCGCTGTATTCTAAAATGTGAATGCCGACATGGTACCACGGTTGGTCCCGTACAGGGCGCATCAGTAGAGGCTCTCAAGGTTGGTTATATGCATACTTTTGGAGATAGAAAATGTGTGGGTGAACGATTCTACGTCCGAGTTCATTCCCGGCGAAAAAACTAATTGTATTGCCCTGGCTTTGCTCTTCTTTATTCGCAAGTGCCCTTGGTGAATCCTTACCAGTATCTCTCCTTTCATGCTAACCGGAATAACTACTTTGCAGTCTAAGACTGCGTTTACGTGTTATAAGTCGCCGTCGAATCGTTTCCACACGCCCTCCAAGCATTGTCCAGCTTCTAAATCTCGCTGCAAGTTTCTTACCAGTTGGTCACGCGCCGTTTCCGCAGCCAGCCGCCTCCTTCTCTTCTCACTAACATGTGAGGAAACCGCACTCACGGCACGCACCTCTACATCGTTACTGTTGACATCGCAGGCCATTGTATTTTTTTGTGGCACGGGACAGCATGTCAGCCAGAAGGAGCTGCTTACATGGAAGAATTTTATATCGAACGTCATAACGCAGCAATCTCAGAAAAAATATTTGCAACCTCGGAGGTATGTCACCAGTTACCTTCTGAGAGATTGCTATCAAAGGGCGGTGGTCTCTTTCAGCAGTAAATTGGCAACCATTGACGAAATGATTACCTCTTTCGCAGCCAAAGACCATGGCCATAGCTTCTTTCTCAATTTGAGAATAAGGCTGTTGAGTTTCGGTAAGCGCTCGCGATGCATATGCCACGGTCATTGTGACACTGCAACAAAGCGGCTCCGTTTCTGTCTCGAGAAGCATCGCAGGACACTTTTGTTACTTTGGCAGGATCGAATAGCGACAACATGGGCTGTGTGCTGAGGTAGTGACACAGTTCTCGCCATTCCTTTTCGTAGTTATTGGTCCATGAAAAGACATCTTGTCTGATGAAGTTCTTCAGAAGAGTTGTTCTTTGAGCTAAACATGGAAGAAATTTGCCGAAATAATTGACGACACCTAGCATCCTTTGCACCGAGGGCTTGCCTTCTGGGGTCAGCATGTGCAGCATAATCAGTGTCTGGTTCGGCCTGATGCCTGTTTTACCGGTTGCACCTCCAGGAAACTCGATTTCATGGACGCCGATACTGCACTTATTAGGATCAAATGATAAGCCGGCACGTGTTGCTGCTAGCAAAGATTTCAGACGTTCATTGTGCTCTTCTACCGACGAGCCCCATATCAGAATGTCATCCACATATATTTTCATGCCGGGAAGGCCTTCGAAAATTTCATTCAGGGTTTTTGGAACACCTCAGGGCCGGACCATATGCCGAAGGGTAATCGTAATAAGCGGTAACGACCAAATGAGCTATAGAACGTGCAAATCCACGATGTCGAATCATCAAAGGAGATTTGGTGGAATCCAGAGTTAGTGTCTAAGTGGGAGAATACAGTTGCACCAGCTAACTCATCTTCTATATCGCGGCATCATGCAGCGCTCCCTCATTATGCACTCATTGATTTTCCTAGGGTCAATGGAGACTAATTTTCCCTTTCTTTTTTCTAGCATACAACAGGGGTCTCACGCAGTCAGTAGGGTCGGTGGCTTTTGTGATGATTACTGCCTGCTCCATTCTGTCGTGTTCACGCCGTAATGGTTCTGTCAGGGTCAACGGTACGCGTCGAAGTGGTTGAACGACTGGTTCGGCGTTTTCTCGAAGAACCATGTACTACACATTGTTCACGCAGAATGTCCCAGTGAAAATGTGGCGAAAGTCTTTTACGATGTCTTCACAGTCGTCCTGTGATACGCTGTGGACGCGCGAGAGCAATCCAACTCATTCGTTTGCTTGTACATCTAGCATTGCGCAGCCTTTCCGCACAACAAAAAAAAATTCGAGGGGAACAGTTCGGTCGTCCAGCGTTAATTCCGTTTGGACGACTCCCAGATGTTTGATCATGTCTCCGCGGCACGAATGTAGCACCACGCTAGTTTGCTTCATTTCAGAGCTTGGGCACATCTTATAGTATATTTCAACTGGCATCACATCGACCTGAGATCCTGTACCGACTTTCAGTTCGACCAAAACATTATTGACGTTCATTCGAACCACCCAGTTGCGTTCGCTTATGACGACTCTTGCAGACACCTCTAAGACGCTGAAGTCACCTTCGTGATCTTGAATTTTGCCAACCAGCGCGGGGGCTCTGCAGTAAATCGCAAAGTGGTTTCTCCTTTGACATTTTCTGCACGTTCGTCCGAACGCGGGACAGTCTCTAGGCTGATGCATGCGTCTGTATTTGAAGCATTTGTACATCTTGGCTTGCGTCAGTTTTGGATTCGAGCATGCGTTGCGAATGGCGTCTACTTGCTTTTGACCTCGTTCCCAAGTTTCTTGGCGGAGAGCCGATGTTTCGGCTGCCTTGCAGACATGCTCAAGCTTCTGCGATTTCAAATCACAGTCCCTGAAAAGGTTTTCTCTCACCTTGTCCTCGTTGGCTCCGTACGAAATCTGCTCTCGGGCCACAGAATCCTGAAGCGCACCGAAATTGCACACCCGTGCCTGTTTCTTCTGGTCCCGCAGGAAATGTTCAAATGGCTCACCTTGACTTTGAAATATCTTCCGAAATATATAGCGTTGAAATACTTCATTGTTCTGCAGCTTGAAGTAATCGTCAAATTTCTTGATGACCGTCGCGTAGTTGGCCTTGTGTTCCCCTTCTTCAAAGCTCAGCGTAATAAATATCTCCGTGGCGTCCTCACCTGTGACACTGAGATGCAGAGCTGTCTTCGACGACACTCATCGTTTCTTGTCATCCGGTTCTGATGTCGCAAGGGAGAGTTCGAATCTCTGCTTGAATGTCTGCCAATTCTTGCTTGCTTCCCCCGTCATGTTTAACGGACCAGGTGCTGTTCAGTGAATCCACTGCGTAGTTCCTGCAGTGCTGCGCGTCGAGCAAAGCCATGCCTGACTACGCATCCCACTTCTGACACCATGTATCGTAGCGTCTAGGAAGCCAAACATGCTGGGGTGCAGTGGGGGAAAGAACATTGATTTATTGCACATGTGTGCATATATAGATAGGCTTTACGAAGGGGTATAGCTTTTTATCAATAACAGATAAGTTGTTTGCACAACATTCATGTGGTACATACGTTTTGACATACATTGCGCTTGCGCGGGACACGTGAGGCGCTCGGCGCCAAAGATACGATACACACATAATTATGCATGCGTGGCAGCCCACTTCAAAGCAAATTGAAGAACTAGAAAAACGCACTATAGGGACTAGCGAACACTCATCACCTGAAATACCAAGGGTGCACATGCCAGTATTTTTTCAGGGCCTGCATTCATTGCATCTAAGTGATTGACGCACACATTGAAATAGGGTGGAAAGAAAGCTTGCTCTACAAGGCGCTATTTCGATTGTCAGTAAAACAGGCGACGGATCCCAGCAATCAGAAGAACTGCGATCCAGATGCTATATCGTGGCATAATGCTGTTCGCAGCGGAACGCAGAACCTATAGTGCTGTATTTCCGACTGAATAACAGTTGACGATGTGCCAGGTGATCTCAGCCTAATATTCATCATACTTAGGACTACCCCATTTTTTGCAGCGTACAAATGGTCGCAGCAAGAACATCGATGAGCATGCCGGAGAAATGAATAATGCAGCAGTAAGGCATGCATTCTTAGGAGTCATAAGAAAGGCGCCTTAGCTTGAAAACTACACGTTTCTTTGTCGGAACAAAGTTGTTTCCGCCAACGTTGCGCAGCCACTACTTCTTGCACACGACGTAAAGCCTTCCATGAGGTACCATAAAAGGAACGGACAAACTGCCCTGCAGTTGTCTAAATATACCGAAGCATTACCACAAATTCAAGTTGGACTACCCTAAATTTAGGTTGGGACAGCCCCAAATTTACGTTAGCCACACTATAAACTTGAATTGGCCCGTCCCACACTTCAAATTGGGTTGGTTGTGCGCAATGAATTTATAATTTAGTTTGTATTTGCATGTCTGCAAGGCTGTGATTGCCAATGCATTTACTGCATTGCAACAAATATTTTCCACCCTGTAACGGCCCAAAATGGGCTAACAGTATTATTAAATGAAATTGGTCCCCCTGCACTACAATCTTGCCCATGCACTTTCAGAGGAGCGCTATTTGTGAGTATGGTAATTTATATATATATATTTTAGTTCAAATTGTTCCTCAACGCGTGTAAAGCTAACCATCTACATTTACGCCACTATAACAATTAAACGACTTAGCTTTGCAAACTACGCATTTTTCTGCAGGTATAAGAAAGACATTGCATTTTTCGCGTGAGGGCGCTTGGGTACTCGCCACAAAAGGGTTGCGTATTGAAACTGCATAACTATTTTCAGGCTTCTTCCTGACATGGCCGCTGACTCATTAGTGAGTGAGTCAGTAAAGAAACTTTATTGTAAATGCCTGCAAAGCGGTTAGACTTCCCCTGTTAGGGAGGCGTTACTGTGACGCGGCCATGACGTCTTCGCAGCGTGTGGCGCCTCTACTTCGGCCGCGGCCGCACTATTTCCTTTGGTCAACCGCGCCTGCCCCTCTTTTGGGGTGGCAGCCTCCCGCCGGTTTCGCTCGGTCGTTGTCTTTCGACGGCCGCCGAGATCTGCTGGACGGCCTGGGTTTGGACATCTTGGTCATAGCACCTCGTTGTGGCTTCGAGCCGCGGCGGGATCGTTGTCGTCGTTGCAGCTTCGTGCGGATTCTTAGCACAGTCCCAAATGATGTGAGCTGCAGTAGCTCTTTCTTTCCGGCACACACAACACAGATCACTTTCATAAACACTTGGACACACGTGCCTCAACAGCACCGGGATGAACACCGACCCCGTTATAAGCTGTCGATATAAAACCGCCTCCTTACGGGTCCAGCCCGGATGAGGTGCCGGCATAGTCCTTCGCTGTAGTCGGTACCATTTCACAATTTCGTTGTACGAAGTCATTTTGTCCTCGGTTTCCTACAACCACGACGGGTCGGCTGTAGTAGCAGCGGCACGGTTGGTTAGTCATCGCGCCGCCGCGTTCGCTGTCTCGTTATGGTTTGTGATGACGCGATCCGACACATCACTGCCCATGTGGGCCGGAAACCACTTTATCAGAACACACCGACTTTCACTCGCGAGATCCACTACATGCAACACACGCGCGGCTTTACCACACACCCTTGCTCTGGCGTAATTTTTCACGGCCGTCCTAGAATCGCAGAGCACAGTCGTGCACTCGGGGTCGGCGATGGCCAGGGCAATGGCCACCTCCTCGGCTTGATGCGCCCCTCGAGTCCGCACACTCGCCGCTGTTCTCGTTGTGCCCGTCGATGCCCCGATGACTGCAGTGGCCAATGCCTTTCTGTCATTTGGATACTCTGCCGCATCCACAAACAAGGCACCCCTGCCTTTGGCATGGAGATCGATGAGCGCCTTGGCCCTTGCCGCCCGCCGCTCTTTGTGGAACTCAGGGTTCATGTTTCTTGGCACCGGACATACCCGTAGCCGTCTACTAATTGCGTCCAGTACAGGCACTTCTGTATTTTTGGATCCCCTATCCTTTGGTCCCAGGCATACGTCACGCAGCACTTGTCTGCCCGTTCTTGTTTCCGATAGCCGCGCGAGCTGAGCGGTCCTATGCGCCTTCTTTTGGAGTCCGCTCCGTCAAAAAATCCTTGATGTATGCATATGTTTTCTTGCCCATGTTTAGCCATGACACCTGGGCCCAAACACCGTCATCGGGTTCCGAAACAAGCTCGGAACTCAGGACGCCATGATACAACTGAAAAATCAAATCCTCTATGACTCTATCAACACGAAAGACAAGCGAGCCCTCTTGGGTTTTGTCCTGCGGAGCGCTTTTGACTCATTAGTGAAATTTATTTTAATGAAAGTCACACTTATATGCACAGGCCGTGACAGGCCCACATATCAACAACTAAGTGAGTGCGCATGTTCACTAGGAACCATTCTGCTGCCTTCTCGAAACACACGTGGAAATTATCAGTGCGTTATTAGGTGAGCTAAAGCAGAGTGTCATAACAAAAAAAAGCCGTAAAGCCAATAACGGACTTCTCTATCAATCTTAACAACAATCTAACATGAAATGCTTTCGTTCAAATATATCAAATCTTTTTACTGACAGTGACAGATGGCCTACTTACGAACCTTTCCACTTCCATATCAATGTACAAAGCTTCGATGACCTCCCTTGTGGTTTGATCTTTATGTTATAAGCACTACAGTACGGCATAGCAATAGCACAATCCCGAAGGATGTACAGCGTGCAGCGTTCCCAGTGCCAAACCAGCAATGCTAATCAGAAAAATAGCGCCAATGAAAAAATTCGCCCTTCCGCCGGAAAGGCAAAGCACCGATTACGATAGCAAATTACTAGACAGCACTACTAAGTAGGAATATTAGTTTTACCAGCTGTTTAAAATTGTAACCATTCGCTAAGTAAATAAACAATGATAGAATATTCACGCGTACTTAACAAGGAGGCAGAAAGAGATGGTTGGAGCCAGCGCTCTCTTTTTATGTCTACACTATCATGGACTCAAACCAACTAGCCCATTAAGATTTTTTGCTAATTTACAGTGGGCAGTCACGCGCGCCGAGGTAAACAAGAACGCACATCACTCGATGACAGCGGAAACGGTGTGTAAAAACATCCAATTGAGCCAATTGACCTCCGTGCGTATTGTCACGTGTACTTTATCTGTATCACGCGACAACTCCTCACCGCCTACAGTCGACCGCTACAGTCTTCGGTGGGCTACGAATACGTCCGGCGAAATGTTCTTGCTTGACGCCTCGCATCAGGAAGCGGACTTTTTCCTCCTGCGACATTTCCGGGTCAACGTGCCGGAAAAGACAGGCCATCACCTCCATGAAGATTACGATTGTCTTATTTGGCAGCTGCGCTCTGGTTTCTAGTAGTGCTTGGGCTCGCTCTTTTCGCACCACGCTTGTAAATGTTTGCAAGAAGCCGCTTCGGAACAGGTCTCACGTCGTTAAGGTGGCTTCTCGATTCTCGTGCCCATGCTGATGTGCTTGAACTCTTCACTGAAGTTGGTTAGCATCAATTCCGTTTTCCCTCCGTGGAGTCGAGTGATCCCTCTTGCGACGCAAATTTCACGGTGTAGCAGTAGACGTTGGCCCCTGGATGACGCATTCTACGTCGGTAGGTGTTTTGGTGCCGACGGCAATGACAATGCTGGAGCGAGGTGGGATGCTCACTTGACTTTCGAGCAAGCTTAAGGCAAGGCGACTACGAGAGCTCTCCGGCGGTATCGCTTGATCTTCAGACAGGTTTACCGACTTCAACTTCAGGTCGATGACTGCGTCGTGTTGGTTTAGGAAGTCCATGCCGAGAATGACCTCGCTTGAACATTGTTGGAGGATGACGAAAGTGGCGGGGTAAGTCCGCTCATGAACGGTAATTCTTGCTGTGCACATTCAAGTCGGCGTAATGAGGTGTCCAGTGGTTAGAATTTGAGGGTCTTCCCATGCAGTTTCAATTTTCTTCGACTGGGCAGCGATGTGTCCACTCATTACGGAATATTCGGCCCCTGTGCCGACTAAGACGGTGACTGCGTGGCCGTGGAGAAGCACGTCGAGGTCGGTGGTTCTTTGTCTTGTGTTACAGTTAGGTCTTGGCCTCGGATCATGGCTGTGTCGCGTTGACCTGTGGCTGGTATGTGGCGTCGTCAGGTCGTCTTTCGTCGTCGTATTCTTAGCTTTCACACTTCGTCGGAACGGCGACGTGTCGTTATGTGGTATTCTTTGCTTTCACACTTCGTCGGAACGGCGACGTGTCGTTATGTGGTCGAGGTAGTTTCTTCGGCGTCTTCGTCGGCGGCGGATTATCTTCGTCAGTTCGATGAACAGCAACCGCACCTCCATCGGTTGCTGCTTTTAGCTTTCCGGATATGGGCTCGCTGACCGGCCCCGTGCTGGGCCAGTGTATGGACGGCACTGCGGCGGCAGGTAGCGGCCTGGTGACGGCGGACGGGATGGTAGTGGAGTGTTGGAAGAAACGTTGGAGGCTTATAAAGGTTAAGCCCAGTGGATGCGAAGCTGGCTAGGCGTTCTTCGCGTTCTTCATCGGTTTCCGTAGCACGCTTCGTTTTGCATTCCTATTATTAAGGTCCTTAGAGTTTGGAGGCATGTTGACCGCATACACGCCCGGCGCAAGGACGCTGGCGCGGTTGCGGGCACAGAGACTGACGCGACGGCGGGCGCGCGCCGCTTCATCCCCCGCTTGACGTCACATATCACGTGACGCAGCGATGGTGGCACCGCCGCCGCGTCGCGCGCGACGGTGCGAACCGAAGCGTGGAGGCCTCCGCCGGGCGACGTCTGACGGCGCGATATGAGGACCGATCTGCAGCCGGTGTGACGTCATCGCGTGACGTCACATCATGTGATCTCACTTCAGGGTCAATGGTGCCCACTGCCGGGAGGCGACCTACGGCGCGATATGAGGCCCCATCTGCAGCCGGTGTGACGTCATCGCGTGACGTCATGTCACGTGATCTACTTGAAGGTCACCTGAAGGTCAATGGTGGCCACCGCCGGGAGGTGACCGACGGCGCGATATGAGGCCCCATCTGCAGCCTGTGTAACGTCATCACGTGACGTCATGTCACGTGACCCCACTTCAGGGTCAATGGTGGCCACCGCCGGGCGTCGCGCGAAAGCCCGGAACCTACGTTAATATGCTTCGCATAATATGGCATCACGGTAATCTACAAGTCCGGACGAAAACACTCAGACGCCGACTACCTATCACGCGTCCCCATCGATCCCCCGCCGGAAGATGACGAGAATGACGATGCCTTCCTCGGAATAATAAGCGCAGAAGACTTCACTAAACTGCAACGAGCAGACCCGGAGCTCAAAAGCCTCTTCGAGTATTTGAAAGGGAACACAGACGTTGTACCTAGGGCATTTAAGCGCGAATTGTCTTCGTTCACATTACAAAACAACCTGCTGGTAAAGAAGAATTTCTCACCAGTCCGCACCAGCTACATTGTTGTTCCGTCAGCGCTGTGTCCACAAGTCATCATCATCATCATCAGCCTGGTTACGCCCACTGCAGGGCAAAGGCCTCTCCCATACTTCTCCAACAACCCCGGTCGTGTACTAATTGTGGCCATGCCGTCCCTGCAAACTTCTTAATCTCATCCGCCCACCTAACTTTCTGCCGCCCCCTGCTGCGCTTCCCTTCCCTTGCGATCCAGTCCGTAACCCTTAATGACCATCGGTTATCCTCCCTCCTCATTACATGTCCTGCCCATGTCCATTTCTTTTTCTTGATTTCAACTAAGACGTCATTAACTCGCGTTTGTTGCCTCACCCAATCTGCTCTTTTCTTATCCCTTAACGTTACACCTATCATTCTGCTTTCCATAGCTCGTTGTGACGTCCTCAATTTGAGTAGTACCCTTTTCGTAAGCCGCCAGATTTCTGCCCCGTGGGTGAGTACTGGTAAGACGCAGCTATTATACACTTTCCTCTTGAGGGATAATGGCAACCTGCTGTTCATGATCTGAGAATGCCTGCCAAACGCACCCCAGCCCATTCTTATTCTTCTGGTTATTTCTGTCTCATGATCCGGATCTGCCGTCACTACCTGCCCTAACTAGATGTATTCCCTTACAACTTCCAGTGCCTCGCTGCCTATTGTAAATTGCTGTTCTCTTCCGAGAATGTTAAACATCACTTTAGTTTTCTGCAGATTAATTTTTAAACCCAGTCTTCTGCTTTGCCTCTCCAGATCAGTGAGCATGCATTGTAATTGGTCCCCTAAGTTACTAAGCAAGGCAATATCATCAGCGAATCGCAAGTTACTAAGGTATTCTCCATCAACTTTTATCCCTAATTCTTCCCAATCCAGGTCTCTGAATACCTCCTGTAAACACGCTGTGAATAGCATTGGAGAGATCGTATCTCCCTGTCTGACGCCTTTCTTTATAGGAATTTTGTTGCTTTCTTTATGGAGGACTACGGTGGCTGTGGAGCCACTATAGATATCTTTCAGTATTTTTACATACGGCTCGTCTACACCCTGATTCCGTAATGCCTCCATGACTGCTGAGGTTTCGACAGAATCAAACGCTTTCTCGTAATCAATGAAAGCTATATATAAGGGTTGGTTATGTTCCGCACATTTCTCTATCACCTGATTGATAGTGTGAGTATGATCTATTGTTGAGTAGCCTTTACGGAATCCTGCCCGGTCCTTTGCTTGACAGAAGTCTAAGGTGTTCCTGATTCTATTTGCGATTGCCTTAGTGAATAGTTTGTAGGCAACGGACAGTAAGCTGATCGGTCTATAATTTTTCAAGTCTTTGGCGTGCCCTTTCTTATGGAATAGGATTATGTTAGCGTTTTTCCAAGATTCCGGTACGCTCGAGGTCATGAGGCATTGCGTATACAGGGTGGCCAGTTTCTCTAGAAGTACTGTACGCCCTACATGACGATCCTACCGCTGGGGACCTGAGTTTCTCCCGGACGCTGTTGAGGATACAGGAAAGGTATTACTGGCCGCGTCTGAGCGCCGACGATGCCCGTTACGGCAAGACATGCCGAGACTGTCAGCAGGATTACTATAGCGGATCATACCTCCTTACCGATATTTTCAGCAGATCGGGATGGATTTGTTGGGACCATTTCCGGCGTCAACATCCGGAAATAAGTGGATCGTCGCGGCGACTTACTATCTCAAACGCTTCGCTGAAACTAAAGCTCTACCGAAAAGCAGCGCAGCCGAAGTGGCAAAATTTTACGTCGAGAACACTCTCCTGCGAAATGGTGCCCCAGAAGTCCTCATCGCCGACAGAGGAACAGCATTTACAGCAGAGGTCACCCAAGCCATTCTGCAGTACATCCTGTTACGTTTCGCCTACGACGCGCGGTGTAGCCTGCGCGGATGCAGCGGACGCCGGGGCTTCATTCAAAGCTGCGGACATTTTGGCCCGTTCGGAGCGGCCGCGACGCATCCCCGCCGAGCGCGTCCCGGCATGTTCAGTGCCACGTGTCTTTGTGTGTGCGTGTGTGTGTGTGTGCCCACGCTTGTCAAAGCGCGGCAGCCGGGGAGAGGAGCTCCCCAAGTGCGAAGCGAGGAGGACTGACCGGCGCCGGCCCGTCTGATGCGTCACTACACTCGTCTCTACATGCTCTCAGTCCGTCTGTGCCCCACCGTCACGTGGTGTCATCCCGTGACCTTCCTTCTTGCCCGCGACGCCAAGAGTATAAAAGCAACTGCTCAAGGACGCCAAGAGAGAGGCTCCGAATTCTTCAGTCGAGAAGCGTGCTCTCCCGTCTCTCCACTTCGGTCGACCTGACCAGCCGCTCTTTTGCGATGCTAGAATAAACAAGTTGTTCTGTTAGCAGTCGACTCATGCTTTGCAAGGACCTTCGGATGCTTCCAGTGTGCCCCAGGCCGCCAGGCCAATGCTACCCTTGGGGCTTGCGACCCATTTGCGACAACGGGCGCCAGCGGTCCGATTGCAATAACGGGTGTCAGCACTGAGGTTGCAACAGCTGGTTGCCAGCGGTGAGATCGCGACAACGGAGGCCAGCAGCGAAGATATGCGGTTGACTGTATGCTGAGCAGCACAATGACCATCCGGGAGCAGTGCAACGAGCCCTGTGTGATGACTGGTTGCCTGCAGTGGAACGACTGCGCTGAAATCTTGGCTGCGAGGTTTGGTGAGTGCGGGACTTTCTTCTTCTGAGTTTTGCCAGGCTTTTGTTAGTGTCAGAAACAGAGCTGGTAATTGTGGTTGTCGTTGCTGCCGGGTTAGTTTGCGGCAAGACAATAGTAGGCAGTAGAGAAAGCAGCATTCAGAGCAGCCATGGATTTGAAGTCGTTGCGCAACCCGAAATTGCTAGAGCTTGCAAGAGAGTTGGGTCTGGATGTCTCAGACAAACTCAGAAAACCAGAACTGCTAAGGGCTATTCTTGAGTTAGAAGCTGAGGATGACGAGCTGTCGGAATGCCTTGAGACCATTGAGGAGAGGGAGACGACAAAAAGACAGGAGCGCGAACTTAAGGAGCAAAAAGATAAAGATGAGCGTGAACGTAAAGAACAGATAGAACGAGAGCAACAAGAGAAAGATGAGCGTGAACGAAAAGAAAAAAAAGAAAAAGAAGAGCGCGACCGTCAACACGCTTTGGAAATGAAGCGTCTCGTGGTAGAGATGAAACGCGCTCGTAATGGAAGTCAGGCACACGGTGCAGGAGAACGAGTATTGTTTAAAATGACTGACCTGATGCGGCCGTTTAAGCTTGGAGAGGACATTGGTTTGCTCCTGGTTAACGTTGAGCGAACGTGCGAGAAGCAGGGGTTCTCTCGGGAAACGTGGCCACAGCGCTTGCTCACTTTGTTACCCGGCGAGGCGGCCGACGTAGTCGCTCGCTTGGATAGAGAGGAGGCAGAGGATTTCGACAAAGTAAAATCGAGTCTGCTAAAAAAGTACAGGCTGTCAGCGGAGGCGTTCCGTCGGAAGTTTCGAGAAAATGAGAAAGGCAAAAGTGAGTCATATACAGAATTTGCCTACAGGCTAATGTCAAACATGCAGGAGTGGCTCAAAGAAGAGAAAGCGTTTGGTGACCACGAGAAAGTTCTGCAGTGTTTCGGGCTAGAACAGTTTTATAGTCGGTTACCTGAGAACGTGCGGTACTGGGTCCTGGATAGCCCAGATGTTAGTACGGTGGCTAGAGCCGCTGAGCTAGCCGAAGAGTTTGTGACGCGTCGGGCTCGCGGAGCTAAGGACGGTCAAAAGGGTGAATTTGGTTCCAAGTTGGAGAGGCCGAAGTTCACGCCCATGAGAGCAAAGGGGGACACACGTAGTGCGGATGCGAGTGAAAGCAGTCCGACCGAACGTAAGGAGACGGCGGCAACCGAAGCCGAAAGCAGAAAGCGGTTCGAGACGAGGCAAGCGCGCGTGTGTTATACGTGCCAGAAGCCGGGTCACTTTTCGGCGCAGTGTCCGGAAACAAAAACAAAAGTCGTATTTTTGTCACTATGCAGCACTGACGAGAACATGAATCTTCTCGAGCCTTACATGCGAGACCTCCTCGTGACCGGGAAAGAGTGCCGAGTGCTTCGCGATTCCGCAGCTACAATGGATGTAGTTCACCCCTCTTACGTAGAACCCGATATGTTCACGGGCGAGTGCGCATGGATCAAGCAAGCCGTGGAAGCTCATAGTGTGTGTCTGCCCGTAGCAAAAGGGCTTATTGAAGGACCTTTCGGAGCACTTGAGACGGAGGCCGCAGTGTCATCTATGCTGCCCCCCCAGTACCCGTACCTATTTTCGAACAGGTCCGTTCACCTCCTGCGCGAGAAGGGGCTTTTGTTTGGTGAGGCTAGCGTTCAGGCCTTAACCAGGTCGAAGGTTCGGGAGCTCGCTGCAAAGGCGGTAGTTGCGGGGCCGACGTTGTCGAACAATGAGAAAGGGTCAGAGGCGCAGCAAGCTGATATTCAGAGCACGCCCGAACTGAATAAAATTGAGCCTGTAGCGTTGAAGGCGCCAGATACTGGAGAGGAAATGCCCGACACGGGAAAGTTAGAAGAGCTATCTGAAGATTTGCTCATCGCGCCTACGTCAGACGGACTTAATATGTTGCTAAAAGTCAGCCGGTCGGCTTTGATAGCCGAGCAAAAGAAGGATGGCAGCCTAGAAAACATACGCTGCATTGTTAAGGAAGGTATAGCCAAGAAAAATGCTCGCTTTGTGGAAAGAGGTGGGGTGTTGTACCGGAAGTATCTAGACCGCAGGGGAGTGGAGTTCGATCAGCTGATCGTGCCTCAATGCTATCGTCAGGATCTGTTGCGCTTGTCACATGGAGGTTCGTGGTCCGGACACCTAGGAGTTAAGAAAACTAAGGACCGTCTCTTGCAAGAGTACTATTGGCCAGGGTGTTTTCGGGACGCAGACCACTTTGTGAAGACATGTGACACCTGTCGGCGGGTGGGCAAACCAGGGGACAAATCGAGGGCGCCGTTGAAGTTGGTACCTATCATTACGGAGCCTTTTAGACGGCTCGTTATTGATACAGTGGGACCTCTGCCGGTAACAGCCACGGGGTACAGACACATTTTGACTGTGATCTGCCCAGCGACAAAGTTCCCTGAAGCAGTGCCGCTTAAAGAACTCAGCTCAGTTGAGATAGTCAATGCACTACTGTCCATATTTGCGCGAGTTGGTTTTCCTGCGGAAATCCAATCAGATCAGGGCACAGTGTTTAATAGCGCTTTGACGACAGCCTTTCTCGAAAGGTGCGGGGTAAAGCTGTTACACAGCTCAGTGCACTACCCCCAGTCGAATTCCGTTGAGAAGCTCCACTCCGTCATGAAGCGCGTGTTGAGAGCATTGTGTTTTGAACATCAAACTGACTGGGAGCTGTGTCTGCCTGGGGTGATGTTTGTATTACGGACCGCGCCGCATGCGGCTACGGGGTTTTCGCCAGCTGAGCTAGTGTGTGGTCGCTCGCTGCGATCTCCGCTTCGCATGCTTCGAGGTGGATCACTGCCCTCTCCGATGGCTGCAGACTATCTCTTTCACAAATGGCCGCCTCCTGCGCTGGACCCTCGCTTTGCAACAACATTCATTTGAGGTGCGTTACAAAAAGGGGAGTCTCAACGGTAACGCCGATGGCTTAAGTCGAAGCCCCTAACGTGGGAATCAGCCTCAAAATTCTTTGTTATTGATGTTTTTCTTCCTGAGGCAGGATTTTTAACATATTGCTTTTGTGTAGTGTTTCAAAGTGATGATGTGCTTTCTAGTGCAATTTTCCGATTTGTGGACGCGTTCTGAGTGCTGCTATAGACTACTGTAAGGAACTAGGCAGTAGTATAAAAGGGGAAAGAGCCTGGCATGGCTTAGGGAGGGTTGTGCCGTGCTTGCCGACTTAGCGGCTGAGTTTCGGTGCAGTTCTAACGCTTGCTGGGAAAGAGAACAAAAATGGCAACTCTCCTGAAGTCACTTTGCAGTGTCCTGTGTGAACCTGCACGTGAGAACGAGGCCTTCTCGGTGCGCTGCGCTCAAGAAACGCCGAGGGACGACCGACTTCGGTTATGAGCATCATCGAGCGACATCCCTCCGGACAGCAGATGCAGTCCCCTGACCATCGGGATCTCCTTCCCCCGGCGGGGCGGTCTGTACCGTTTCGCCTACGACGCGCGGTGTAGCCATCGCGGATGCAGCGGACGCCGGGGCTTCATTCAAAGCGGCGGACATTTTGGCCCGTTCGGAGCGGCCGCGACGCATCCTCGGCATGTTCCGGCATGTTCAATGCCACGTGTCTTTGTGTGTGCGTGTGTGTGTGTGTGCCCACGCTTGTCAAAGCGCGGCAGCCGGGGAGAGGAGCTCCCCAAGTGTGAAGCGAGGAGAACTGACCGGCGCCGGCCCGTCTGATGCGTCACTACACTCGTCTCTACATGCTCTCACTCCGTCTGTGCCCCACCGTCACGTGGTGTCATCCCGTGACCTTCCTTCTTGCCCGCGAGGCCAAGAGTATAAAAGCAGCTGCTCACGGACGCCAAGAGAGAGGCTCCGAATTATTCAGTCGAGAAGCGTGCTCTCCCGTCTCTCCACTTCGGTCGACCTGACCGGCCGCTCTTTTGCGATGCTAGAATAAACAAGTTGTTCTGTTAGCAGTCGACTCATGCTTTGCCGGGACCTTCGGATGCTTCCAGTGTGCCCCAGGCCGCCAGGCCAATGCTACACTTGGGGCTTGCGACCCATTTGCGACAACGGGCGCCAGCGGTCCGATTGCAATAACGGGTGTCAGCACTGAGGTTCCAACAAGCCATACAAGCCACAGGAGGACAACTGCCTACCATCCACGGACGAATGGTCTCACGGAGCGCTTGAACAAGACCTTCGCCGACATGCGAGCAATATACGTCGACGTCGAGCACAAGACGTAGGATGCGGTGCTGCCGTATACGTAACCTTTGCGTACAACAAGGCGGTGCAAGAAACAGCATAGATCACGTTGTTTAAGCTAGTTTATGGCAGGAACCCGACGGTGACGCTCGACGCCATGCTGCCCCACGTCACCGACGAAGAGAATCTTGACGTCACCACCTTTCTCCAGCGGGCCGAAGAAGCTCAACAGCTCGCACGCCTATGAATCAAGAAACAGCAGCGTACCGACGTACAACCTCCGACGCCGCTAGGTCGAGTACCAGCCCGGCGACCGTGTTTTGGTATGGACCCCGATACGCCGATGAGGACTGAGTGATAAATATTGCGACGCTATTTCGGACCCTACAAGGTCATCTGACGTATTGGAGCGCTGGAATATGAGGTCGTGCCAGACAGCATATCGCATTCACAGCGGCGCCGCGCATGATCTGAAGTGGTCTACGTGGTGTCATAAACCCTTTTACGGACGCTAACGAACTTCCTTATTTTGTTGTTTTCTTTGCTACGAGTGCTTTTCTTTCTTACTTTCGTTTGTTTGCACCATCGGGTCGATGCTATTTAAGAGGGGGTAATTACACGTGTAGTTCTTTATCTTTATCGGGCGACCACTTCTCACCGCCTAACAAATGTTATCGCACAGCGCAGGACGCGCCTGCATGTAAAAGAAGTTTCTGGAATGTTATTGATGGTTCCGGCCACTGTCTTTCATCGCAACTTGTGTAATCTAATTGCAATAATAATATATGGGGTTTTACGTGCCAAAACCACTTTCTGATTATGAGGCACGCCGTAGTGGGGGACTCCGGAAATTTTGACCACCTGGGGTTCTTTAACGTGCACCTAAATCTAAGTACACGGGTGTTTTCGCATTTCGCCCCCATCGAAATGCGGCCGCCGTGGCCGGGATTCGATCCCGCGACCTCGTGCTCAGCAGCCTAACACCATAGCCACTGAGCAACCGCGGCGGGTTAATCTGATTGCATGTATGCGGGGCGCGAATAGTGTAGAACTTTGTGGAAGACACGCGGTCCCAGCGGTTACTTTGGAACATTCGACGACTGCTCTATAAATGCCGATGCTCTTGACCCCCTGATCAGATTTTCGACGATCGCCGACCGTGTTCGCTGCTATCGTTGTGCTATAAGTGTAGCCTGTTTTTATGGACACAGGTTCGTCCAATAGAAGGTAGTTTTGTCTTTCACAGTATTGCTACTGTGTTCTTCAACGTCACCACCACGTGACAATATGTCGCTTCAACGCGTATGAAACGTCGCGAGCACAGCGTATGATAGGCTAGAGGCTGCCCCCCCCCCCCCCCCACGCTCTCTGTAAACATCGCAGATCGCGTTGAAGATGAGACCCACGTGGACGGGCATTTTAGCCGCGTCTCCGACTACTTTCAAGAGACACGAGCGCCGGCAACGCGTCCGTGCGGCGTCCGCCAAAGGCGCCTACTACGGCGTCCGTGATTCGCCTGGCCAACACCGTAGTCGCGATGGGTTGTGTACACTCTGTAAGGAGTGGCAGGCAACGAGGACATCAAAGCACCGCAGCAGCCGCCGCAGAGGAACGTCCCTCCTCCCTGCCACAGAAGATGGTACACATCCGGGCCGCGTTGCTAGTTCGCACACGCGAGAATGGACCACGTTCGCTGGCTAACCCTCACAGGTTTTCACTCATACAAAACCTCACGGCGACGAGGACGGTGACGCCCACGGCACAAATGCGCCTGCAGTGTCCATAAAATTGATATTGCACTAAAATAAAAACACAAGCGAAACACAAGGCCTGCGTATTTCCAAGGGCAACGGCTGGAAGACTAATCGTCGTGCAGATAACGGGCGCAAAAGCGGTTCCCATGGTGGGGACGTGCAAGGAGGAGGTGAGGAGGTTGCACGTCGGCAGCAGTGTTCGAAGAGTGGCGGTACTTTCAAATGGTGCCTCACGACAGAAGTCGTAGGAAGACTGACCGATGCGGGATAACCTCACAGACGCATGGCCGGAGCGTTGGCTATATAACGGGAATGGCAGCGGCGATCACTCAGACACCCGCGGGACGCAAGCACTCGTATCATGGGGGGTAGTGTCGAGTCACGGCAACTCACTGAACTAGGGCGCCCCAACGGACTCTATTGGGGAGCGAGCCATTGAAATAGTATCACACTTGTCCTATGGCGACGTTGAACTGCGAACGAGGTCACGTGTTGTGGTATTTTTAACAATAACGCAGCCATACCTGTGGCGGCTGTTCTTGAAGCTGGGACACCTTTCAGCGTCGAAGACGAATGGCATAGAAGGACTCAACGCTGTTGGGAAGTTGTAGTCAGGGCTGCGTTTTCTAAAGCTCCTTAGCCGGTGATCGTTGGTCTACATGCCGTGGTGACGGTCGCTAGATAAGAAAGAGGGATGGTGATTCGGTTCCCTGTTTTGTATTCCATCTCCTTGCTTAAAGCTGAAGAGTTTGCGCGTCATCAGGTCATGTTTCGGAAGACGTCTGGAGGTACAGGTTGCCTTTCAGCTTACGCATTTCGTCTTGAATGATGATCTTGGCTGCTTCGTGCAGATCACTCAAGTTTCTTCTTGCCCTTTTCTCGAGCTCTAGTAGGTCTTTTGATTCTACTTCGCTTCGGGGCAGCTTGAACTTGTTCTCTGTTCTGCTGGTCCCCTCGCGGCTTGTATCGGCGATCACCTTCTCGTTGCGCATGGTGAACTAACGCTGTACCCTATCCTCCGTCTTGAGCTTTGGTTGCTCTACGCACGGTGTCGGTGCCATGGCGTTGGTGCTGACGTTCGCCTTTTTAACGGGTTGATAGACTTGATGCACGGCCTGTTATCCTTTGAAAATTGCTGGTGGGAATGAAGACGAAAACGAACCCGACTGATGGCACGATGGGTTTCTCATGCTAATCAGGCGCCTAGGTGAATTCAGGAACGTATTCGTCATGGTCATTCTTAGCTCTTCGATTTTAGCCTTAATTTCAGCGAGACAATGGTGTTTGTCGTCGAGTTCTTTAGGAGCACTTGCAAGTCGGTATGCGTCCGTTCAGTTTCTTGAAAAGCTTCGGTTGCAACGGCGAAGGAACGGGTAGCGGCGCTTCGAATGACGTCTTGCTGACGGCGTAGTCGGTCCGTGGTCGGTTGTGAGCACGGCGGTCCTCTTCCAGTGTTTCATGGCTTCATGGCAGCATAATATAATGGGACAAAACGACCCGCCGTGGTTGCTCAGTGGCTATGGTGTTGGGCTGCTGAGCACGAGGTCGCGGGATCGAATCCCGGCCACGGTGGCCGCATTTCGATGGGGGCGAAATGCGAAAACACCCGTGTGCTTAGATTTAGGTGCACGTTAAAGAACCCCAGGTAGTCAAAATTTCCGGAGTCCTCCACTACGGCGTGCCTCATAATCAGAAAGTGGTTTTGGCAGGTAAAACCCCATAATTAATTAATTGGAACAAAATGACTGTGCGTCCATCGATTACGCTTACCCGTTTCGACTACTTCAATGCAACTGAGTTTCGCCAGGTACGGGAGTGTGGTTATCGCGCACTTATCCTTCTGTTCACAGCAGTATGTCATTGCTGGCATTCGCCTTTTACTCCTCACTGCTTGTAAGTCATAATTTTTTGTTGACAGAAAAATACTACGTTTCCTGTGGGTATACTTTTGGCTTCAGATACAACCTCTGATAAGTCTTTGTATGCTCATTGGGTTATTGTCCTGATTCATCGCACAGGTGAAGTGGCTCGTGCTGCCTTTTGAATATTTTTTCATTAAAGTAAGTATTGTTTTACTTAGGCGTCGTTCTTCCTGAAGCCACCATTTCGAGTAGAATTTAAATTTAGCAGTATACCGAAGTAAAATAACGTATAGATCATCGGTACTAGACTTGCACTTGGGAGCGATTATAAAAATAGTTTTTCTTGGTGCCAGTCACCCGAATGTATATTAGACCATATGTGCTATTTTCTTCTTTGTGTAATTGTGCTAGTTCCTTCGGGATAATACTAAATGCAATATAATCATGTGCAACTTAAAGATGCCGGATATTCTAGTTATGCATCGTTCTTTCACAAGCTTCTCGTTCGATAAGTAATGACATTCATCAGTGTAGTGATGCAAGATAAGATGCGTGTCTTAAGCAGTAAACTGTTTAGGAAATATAAAGATGTCCTAGAAATTTAAAGCCCCGACCTTGGTACTTTGGGAAGCGGCCGATTTATAAAAGCCGACTATTATGCGATGCCCAATGGCTTATAGGTGCCATTCAACATGCATCAAATTTTCAAAATAACGATGCACTGTGTTCCTGCTTTAACTTCAGTCTCAATTTTGGAGCTGCGCACGGTAACTACTAGGCTAGCGCTTTCCTGACAACATTGATATGCAATCCTTCTTGGTTCACGTTTTCGCCGCCGACGGGTGCAGAACGGACGATGATGAGCAAAAACGTAGATTGCTTCAGCGGTCCACTTACACATGACATTCACTTGGTCGAACTGCCCGCATCGGAGCGCATGCTGGCTTGCGGCTCCATGCAGATAGTCGTCTTAGCTTTCACTGACTTGCTTTCACTGACTCTGTTCGATTAAATCTGAATCATAGGTCAAAAAGGAGGTATACGATATTTTTCTCTTTTGTGTTCTCGATTTATTGTTTTAACGTGAAACCCTTAACCGTAAATTTAATTGAGTAGTCGCTTCCTCAACAGTCACCAAAAAACTAAAATATAGAAATAGACCATAAAAATGGGATAAAAATGCTTTGTTTCGAGCTCATGGAACTGTATATGCGGACTTGCTCCAGGTATCGACAAAAGGGCACTGCAATGGCGATAGACATAGCTGATTACCCAATGGTGAAAACAGAAAAAAAAAGACTTTTCCACAGTTTTTGGAGCTATTTACACTGAACACAAAACAACCACGCAGGAAAGCAATAAAACAAAGAGAAAGTGTCGTGCACCAAGATTATGCAGGGGTCGTATAACCTAAAGCTATTCCAAACTTTCCCATTCACATTCGGCAACCAGCCTTTGGGAATCGGTAAAAAACATTTTTTTTACCACCACCACTTCGGCTGTCAGTCAGGCGACGTTACGCAAACCGCAATAGCTCCTCATCTGATAGGATGTCCTCACACTGATTATGGCTGATTGGATCGAATAGAAGAATGGTCATTACTCATTCGACGCCTTTTCGGCATTAGCCCTCTGCTATTGGTCAAAAGTTTCTGGGCTGCACCCACCTCACCTGCCTGTCACGCGACGTTAAAAAACCAAAAAACTCTACGCGCCAGTGACGTGTACGGGAGAAAGATGCATTATTATGCCGACCAAAACAGAACTTTTCTTTGAATGGCGACCGGCTACCACGTTCCGAAAGGAACAAAATATGGCTGCCACCAATCGCTCGGGCAGTGGCTATTCGCACCATCCTGAGAGCATGGGTTTATTTGCTTACATAAAACTTTTATCCTGGCCGTGTAACGTTTCCGAGTATTTTCAGCACGTTTACGACATCCGTCTGCCAAATTTATTTTCTGAGGATTCGTTGCATTCCGCCGCGATTTTACACCAGCCACCGAAAGCTAAGTAAAGGAAAGCGGCCCAAACGCTGACGCCGGCACCACCCTCCTCATGCGGTCATCACTGTTCAGTGCACTAGCTTGGCACCACCAATTCCCTCTCTACTTCAGCGTGCTCCTCACTTTGTCCAGCTAATTAGAGAATACATGCCGCTCAGTGTAGCCAGTGTTATTCGGTTTTAAAGCAAACAAATGTTACCTCCTATAAACGAGGAGAGCGTTCGATTGGTCTGTTTAGACGACCTTGCGGGTCACCGCGCGATGTTTGCATCGTCGGTTAAGCAAATTTGACGTCAGAAGATTAGAATAGAAACATATTGAAATAGTTTTACGATATAGGGCCCCAGTTTTCAATTTATAAAAGCTCGGGGTAGACTAAACAAAAAGAATGGCGGTGAGCCTGTGGTCAGCCAGCTAAAGAGAAAATTGAGTGAATGTTCATCTAAATTCGTACTAAATAGTGTAATTCTGCCTAGGTATAAGGAGTTGAGGGGATTAATGTTTCTACGAGCATTTCGCATTTCATACGATCTAGTAATATGAAAGAGAAAGGAACATTCAGATAGCAAACAAATAAAAAGGGAAATGCTTCCGCCATCCACACAACCAATATACCTGATTCATTAAACCAGCCTCCTTTGCCTAATCAATCACATCTCTCCGACCTTTCTTACACTTGCTGGGTGAATCGTTGCCTTTCCAGACGCTGCGGATAAACAATGTAGGGCCATAATGGACCATCTCTGTTATGTGCAAATCATATATCATGGCATAGGCTAGGTGCTTATAGTTTGCACCTAGGTATCCTAAAAACACAAATATCTTAATGGAATGACATATGATATTCCAAGGTTGCTTTGAATTTATGCAATTTGAATTAGGTAGGTCCTTTTTTTGGGCAACGCCATTGTTGGGTCACAGGTATGTGCCGCTGCACAGCTGTTCACCCGTATAATGCATGTTTTGCCCCAAAATAATGCTGTGACAAGGGTGATGCATAAATTTAAAAGTGCTTTGAGGTTGCATGTCGTATAAGATAAAAAAACAATACACTTGTGCGCATTGCATTTACGCGAATAGAATTTAAATAACAATTTATCTTTAGCTTCGATTTGCATAAATCCCAACATGTTGGTTTAATTTCATAATGTTCTAATT
This sequence comes from Dermacentor albipictus, assembly GCF_038994185.2. NCBI lineage: Eukaryota > Metazoa > Arthropoda > Arachnida > Ixodida > Ixodidae > Dermacentor > Dermacentor albipictus. The sequence continues at coordinate 170,354 of NW_027225662.1, forward strand.
AGTTCTTTCTCTGCTAACGCCTTGATTCATGACGTACAAAATGAGAGCAATTGGCGCACTGTGGGGATGCAAAGAGTCCTGAGCCGGCTCATTGAAGGTTGCTTGCTACAGTGAATGCTGTGGGTAAGCTAAGCAAGTCGATTCGCAGTAATCTGGCGGCGCAGCTCCCTAGACCTAGTCTGTCGTTTTATTCGTTGCAGTTATGTAGCAGCACAACGTCATAAATAGAACCTTATTTCGTTTAGATATCGTGTTGTGCGCTCACTCTATTGCCAGCATAGCAAATTCACCGTATCGCATTGTGGCCATGCCAGACTGCTTCTGAAAAAACATTGCTATTTCGTAGAGCATTGCTTAAATGATATTACGTGACAAAAATGACACGGACGTGAGATAAGACGACACACCAAGCGCTTGGTATGTCGTCTTCTCTCACGTACGTGTCGTTTTTTTTTTTTTGTCGCACAATATCATTTAAGCAATGGATTACCAACTTAACCGAAATGCTGCTCTCATTTCGTAGAGCAAGTAAAGCATTGAATACACAGTCATGCGGTTATACAGGCGTTTACACCGTCAACAAAAGAGTTCGCAACATAAAAGGAAAAAACGTTAACCTAAAAGCGGCCTATTATCAACTGAAAATGCTTGTGAAATTGCACCAGGGAAAAATTTTTCGCCGAAGGTCAACGAGTATTAGACTGGAAATCGAAACTGCAAAGGAAAGCGAGATTCTCTTTCTGGCAAAATAAAAATGGGAAACATGCAGCCCTCTTCCCAAGACCTTTGACTTCTCGGTTATTCCTCCGTAGTGGATGAACCCATTCATTCGATTAAAATATTAGCAAGTAAGCAGAAAAAAGGTGGTCTTTATGAAGGGGGGGGGGGGAGAAAATATTTATTTGTTATGAGATGGGCTGACTACCTCGTAGGGTGGATCCCTTAGTTCATGGCCCCCTTGGTTCGCGCCACTCCGCGTGCCCACCGAATCCGTCGCCACTGCTCTTGCGGCTCTAACCTGGTCAGCGCAGTCTCCCAGGAGGAACGTGAGGGTGAAGGAATAGGGGAATAACCCGGAGGGTATGGGCACTTCCAGGTGCAATGATATACTCTGGGCTTTGCTCCACAGTACAGACAGTAAGAGGGATGTTGTTTGGGGTGGAAGAAGTGAAAATAAAAGAGGTAGGGGAATGAATTAGTTTCTAGCCGTCGCTACACGACGGCATCTTCTCGGTTAAGGGAATTATATGGTGAGGGGAAGCGTCTTCTGCTATCTGTGTAATGTTGTAGAGTCTCAGTGGAGTTCAGTTGTTCTGTCGGTGCGTCGTCTGGGTTGGAGAGCTCTTCCAATGGAGCCTGGTTGCCTGGCTGTCGGACTACCTAATCAGCACATTCATTACCATGGGGAGAGCGTGTCCATGTTTCCAGACGATACGCACCCTGTGTAACGCTGTTGGGCGTAATGATGTAAGGATGCAGTGTGTGTACATTGTAAACACAAATGAGCCCATATGGGCGTTTTAACAGTTGATATGCCATTTTTCCCCTCTAGCCTAAAATGAGTACTCCCACGAGAAGAAGTAAAATAAGCTAGAACCATTATTATACCACCGGCCCCATTTGAAGGGCCATTGCGGTTGTAAATGGGGGTTTTCAAGGAATAACCGTGGCGTACGGGAAAGTGGGAGTGTTGAAATACACCCATATCTGAGACGAGCCAAATAGAGAAAAGAATAACTCAGCCGTGACCAACAAGGCAGGCAGCCGCAGCGACAATTTCAGGATTATTTCTGCAGTCAGATTCGAAATATCCCGCGCAATGTGTGTCGGCGCTGTTTTTCTGTTCGGAGTGGCCGCGCCTTGGTGCTGCAGAGCGACGCCGAAAGTCGGAACTACGCGCGGAGGAACACAAGCCTTCGGAGCGCTCGCGCGCGCGCGTTGAAAGTTCAGCCATTTGTCAGCGGCTGCACATTCTTCTACCGTGGTGGATGTTTCACACTGCTTTGAACCCTCAAGACTCCACGGTTTAGTGACTTTGAACGATTATTACACGTTCTATGAGTGTGCATATGTTCTAAGTCAGGAGACGCGCTGATATGACTGATTGAAGGTCTCTGTACAACATGGCGCGACAGTTGGCCGTCTAGAACCATTTTGCGCGATCACTGTGTTTCTTCGAGCTTTGTCGTCATCGAGGTGACTTGAGGGTTTAGGGTCAAGCGAGTGTACTTAAACTAGAATTTTACATGATGAGGGACTGCGCCGCTTCTTTAATAGGGTGGATGTGAGCATTCGACATGTTCCCCGCAGCGCAAGCCACTACCATAATAGTTATGTGCAGTGCGAGGTGAGCTAAGCTTCGCCGCCTAACCACGGCCTGAAAATGTGGCGGCTCGTTAAGGGTTTACTGCGGTGCGCGTGTGTGAGTGTTTGTACAGCGCTCATTTGAGCGAGAACCGGCGGCGCTGCTTTGTGCGCGGTATCTGCTAGCTGGCGCGTACGCGGCGCCAATCCCCTAGCTCGTGCGATTGTGTGCAGTAGGTCGCTCACTAAGCGCGCATCGTGCAGATTTGCCAGTACGCTCCGTGCTATCGTTTGTGTCTCTTCGCGCCCACGCCGCTGATTGTGCAGGGAGTGTGCGACTGCGGCGTGTAGCATGTAGAGCCTGCGCCCGTCGACTTTGATCTACGGGCGTGAAATGTCGGCGGCGCATTTGTGGTATTAAAAGCGTGTGGTGAGTTTTCAGCGGCACTACAGGTCAACGCCGCATGAACTGCCGGTCAGAGTATAAGAAACGCTTTATAGTTTATAGTTAGCGTACTGCTTGGCGGTAACAGTGTCCTTCTTTGATTCAGATTACTGGATACGCCGTCACTTGAACCTCGGCGGCCGGAGCAGGTGAGTACCAGTGGCGCCGGCACCTCGGCGGCCAGAAAACGATGCCTGTGCCGTGACGGGATATATCAATTTACGCGATAGAATTGCCGGCGAGGGCTCATACGGGCGCGTCGCTCCATGGCTGTGTTCTTTGCTGGAGGCCGCCACTATGCCTGCCGTGCACATACTACGCTACATCTATACAGTCGTTGCTTGTGCAATGCAATGTTGTTATTCAACAGCTGGCGCTGTGCACTGGATACCTGGACTTGTTTAATGTTTAATTACTTTGCTGCTTTGCCGTTGCGTATTAGGTACAGATATTGAGTTTTGAATTCTAGGTGCCAAATTCACACAAAAAAGTGGCGCTTTTCAACTCAGGATCATATCACACATCATAGCATCATCCTATATTGCACGAATATTAATAACAAAATTTCTACTGCTGGTGAAAAAAGAAAGGCAGACCGATCAACCTGTATCTGTGAGAAAAATGTGCTTGGTCTGCCATCGTCTATTATAAAAAGGTAATACCTTGGTATTCAATGTCAGTAACACTCATAAGTTATGCATCCTTTTGTGTGAAATAATTTGTCTTAGAAGCCATTCATTGTAAGGGATCAGTAAACATCTCATAGCTTAAGTAGTGCATAAGTGTATGAGTTAGGCAAAGGTTTTAGTTTGTAAAGAACAAAGCCATTAAGGTATAAAATTTTGGGAAGCTTAGTTTAACAATAAGCTGACATATACAAAACCTAATGTAGCAGCAGATGCTCTCCAAGATAAACTGGCGACCAGCTTTTTCGTGTTCCATGTGATCATTGTAGTGTCAACTTTTTCTCTTTTATTTCAGGACTGTGGTTGCGGCCGTTTCGTTGCCAGCTGTGAGGATGAAGCAGCTTCATAACCGGAGATCAGTCGCCTCCCATCAGTTTCCCTTTTCAGCAATAGATGTCTTGGTATGCTCTTACCTAGAGTTTACTTTTATTACCCTATATGTTTTAAGTGCAATGGCTAGTTTAGCGGCATCACTTAGAGTGATTGGTGTGACACCTGTTCCATGGGACGTATGCAGGTTATCCCACGTAACTTTAGCAGACTTAAAAAAATATGCATGTGCCACCTAGCTGCACAGAACCTAGGTAATGTTGTTTCCTGTCTCTTGAAAATACTTAGATTTTCTGCATTTTGCCTAGTTACCTAATTATTCTTGATCAAATAATCAACTCAGATATTATAATTAGATAAAAAGTCTCAATTATAAAATTGTAGTGCAACATGAACATTTTCCAGTACAGCTTTTTGTGGCTCAATATGTGCTACATAACGTGTTTGTAGAAGCATGAAAGAAGCCTGAGAATCCCGCAGAGTGCCTTGAGTGTGTGTGTGACAGCACCTGTGTTGTGTTCTTCCATCGGTCCTCGTCTTTTGCGCTGTACAAACGTGTCGACCTCAAATGGCCAGTCCCATGGCAGCTTTGCATGTATTTGAGTGTGTGCTCTGTATAGGCATGTGTGTTCCAGTAAGAAAAAAAATACTGAAGGAGCCTAACGTGATGTATTTCAGGACAAGTGTATGATGTAAATTACTATGTGAAAATAAAATAGGACACCGAAACAAGACTTCACAGTATAGATATGCAGGTGTGTGCATCAGCCTAATGACGAAACCCTCGTGCAAGTTTTGAAAAATATTCATTAAGTTAGTTTCTGTCATTCTTCTCTGTCACATTATTATTGCAAAAATGTGCTCTCTAGTATTGCACCATTAAAAACACAGTTCATATACATCATTTGCTGCCACCTTCACATTCATAGCAACATAGAGAGGAATGGTTAAAAATTTGCTTTGCTTCTCTGACCTTCATTTTAGGTCCTTCTCATGTTTGCTGAGCTTCTTAATGTATCATAGACACCCTCCAGTGTTTACAGGCAGCTTGAGCACATTATACCAGATTGTGAAGAAACTGCAGAGGTCGCAGTGTCTATAGCGGTGCCCGGTATATGCAAGTTTCTTGCATGATGCATTATGCTCAGTACCAATTAGATTAAGTTATCATTTTAGCAAAAATCTTTGTTTTCCAGATATATATCAATGTGTGTCCAAAGAACTGCACTTTTTAAAAGAGATGCTCATTCTCTAAGTCTAGTGTTCGGTGTTGTAAAATGCATGTATGTTGGACAGCATAGTGTTTGGCCTTCACCTGAAGGTAGTAGTGGCCGATTTGCATGTGCATAAAGCTGCAGTAAGCCAAATGTGAAAAGATAAGGGCTAATACGATACAGTCATGTAGCAAAATTTACACATCAGCAAACTGTTTAATGCAATCTCTAGGAAAGTAAGCAAAAATATAAGAATGTGCTTATATGATAAACAGTACCTATGTTTCAGGTGCATGACCTTCTACTGCCATATTCCATAACAGTTCATTATTTAACACCTTAAAACTGTTGGCCCTGTTTATGTCTAACTGCTTTAACTTCGAAAATTTTCATTGATTGCACTATGCAGGTTTTGGCCGTGATTTAAGACACTGCCAGAAATAAATTTATAGTTGTGGCAGTCCTATGTGTGATAAGAAAGAAACATTTTGGAACCAGGTGACTGCTATGCAGTATGCTAAGTATGCGTATTAGAACAGTCATTTATATTTTCATTGTGACCTTGTATAAAATATGTATGTGCACATCTTGAAGCCATAGACTGTAATTTTAATTGAAGGTGTTATTTTGTGGAGTAGGTTTTTTTGTAAGCATTCTCTATAATTTGCACTACATTAAGGTGCAGGGAAGCCAAGCGAAAAATATTGTCAAGACAAAATGGCTAAAGTACATCCTTAAGAGTCTTAAGCGCATTTGGATGACTTTACAGCATGTAGCAACACAAGAATGGGAACTGAGGTGCTTAATTTTTGTTCATTATTACCATATGGCACCAGCTTGCAATGAAGACAAAAGAGGAAGAGAAATGAAGTGCACCAAAGGGCAACTCTATCCTGATGGAAGCTGCATTCACATCAGCATGGTGCATGTAATCTTTGAGTTATAGCAGCAGCTGTCCACCTGTTCACTTTGTTGCACATTTGTATTGTTTATGTACTAAGTCTGGCCCTGGAAGTGTTAGGAAGTGCCACTTGTGGCGTTGGTGCGGCATGCAACACATCCTTCTAACCACAGGTGTCATGTATTATGTGAACCTATGTTCAATTCATGTAATGCACAAAAGTTCCATTTGAAAAGGATTTGCCATATTTGTCACCATTGCCATGAGTAGCGCTGGCTGACAGTCACAGGGCGAGACGTTAACCTTGCTCAGCTATTATGCAGAACTATTTTACATACAAATGTAGTAATTAGTATACATGCCAAAAGCCTCAGAGAATAAAATTTTTGATCCGCATCTTACAACGATTGTTATTTTGCTTTACCTCAGGGTGCCTTTCTACCGGTGTGGCATCCTGTGACTGACCACTCCAACGATCTTGGCAGAATCGTTACGCAGGTGTGTTCTTTTGTGATTTTCTGTACTGATATTTTGTAGTTTACGTTCAATGTAAATGCTCAGATCGAATGAAAAACAGGTTAAAAGATGAGCTCACATGCACTGTGTTCAAACGTTCGTGAGGAAGGAAAATCTTTGTTGCAAGTTGTAATTATAGCAACACAAGAGAGTGTGCACATCAAGCCACTAGTACCTAGCAAGCCTTATACACAGCATTATACCGTAGAAGCCAAAACATCAGGCGAAAACCTGTACTAAACTGGGGACTGTATTAAAACGTTTTGGAGGCTTGAAGTATTTCTTGGGTTACTCGGTCTAATTGCTTGAACTGAACTGATGTGTCTTGCAAAACAGTTTTCTGAAGTAGTAGAAGCTTGATGTGGGTGAGTTGGTTATGCATACTTGATGAAATGAGCGCTACGAATACGCAGACGAAAGAACACATGTACGACAGACAAGGCGCTACTTCCAACTAAATGTTTTTTGAAGAAACAGAACTTTAAATAGATGCAACCATGAATGGCCCAACGTGACATCACCACCTCCCTATCTCTTCAGAAAAGCTATCTCTTTTTCAGTAAGCGTCACTGAAGGGGAACTAATGCACGTGCCCTCGGCCTTAGCAATGTAAAAGGCTTCCAATATCTCGCGTTCTAGTCTATCTCTAGACCATGCCAGAAACCTGGTGTCGCGAAGATACGGACGGCAATTGTGACGTTTACAGTGTTCCGCCAGATGGCCCCCCGCATTGTTATTTACGGCCCAATTGTGCTCACGCGCCCTTTCATTAAAACACCGTCCGGTTTGCCCGATATAAACCTGTTGGCAACTTAGGGGTATCTCGTATACGACATTACTTTTGCAAGCAGTGTACGGCGCTGCATGTTTCTTGGAGCATGGTTCGGGTTTTGCTTTTGTCATCATAGGGCATATCTTGGCCAGCTTACACGGTGCACTGAAGAGAAGATTGATGCTGTGCCTTTGTGCCACTTTCTTGAGGTTGTGGGATACCCTGTGCCAATAGGGAATCACGTGTAATCTCTTCTTGTCAAATGGCTTCTTTTTTGTGTTAGTACCCTCTCTTGCCTGTTTGATCTTTTGAAGAAGCTTGTCGCACACGCTAGAGATCAGTAGTGAAGGGAAACCGGCTAGGCGTAGCCTTGAAACTTGGTTATTGAAACTGATTTCTATTTTGTGGTTGCAAGATTTGTTTAGCGCTTCTTTCAGACAAGTCATTGCAACCCCTCGTTTTACTAGCTTGGAATGCGCAGTGTCGAATGACATTAGCTGCTTGTTCAACCTGGGCTGGTATTCGAAACAGACATGCGTATTCATCAGAGTGAGATTGAGGTCCAGAAAGCGAATGCTGTTGTCACAAGGCCTTTCGCACGTGAAGTTTAGAGCATCCGATGCAGTCCTAAATGTGTTAATAATCGATTCTACAGTGTTATCTAGCCTAGACCCTGGAACGTCGTTAACAATCACGAGGTAGTCATCGACATACCTCATTATAGAGGGAGCACATGATTGATTCAGAATGCTGTTTACACACTTGTCAAAGGCGCTGAGAAAGATGTCTGAAAGAATGGGAGCGAGCGACGAACCAATGCAAATACCCTTGCGTTGTACATAGTGTTGGTTTTTGAAACTAATGACAGTGGAATGAAGGTAAAAGCTTAACAGTTCTAAAAACTGGCCACTATTCACACCGGTTGCACAACTGAACCTAACTTCACCAAAGTCTTCGATTTTGTTCCTAACGGCACTGAGCACTCCGTCATTAGGAATCGCATAATACAGGTCTTCGACATCCAGTGAAAACGCGTACACATTGCTCCAAGTTCCTTGTTCTAAAGTCAGCATGACTTCTCTAGAGCTCCGCACAAGGAAAGGGTCATCTAGGGGTAACTGGCATAAATGGCGCTTCAGGTAGTGCCCTACTTCCATCTGCCATTTCTTCTTCTCAGAAACAATAGCCCTAAAGGGGCAATCAGCAATGAAAGGGCGCGTGAGCACAATTGGGCCGTAAATAACAATGCGGGGGGCCATCTGGCGGAACACTGTAAACGTCACAATTGCCGTCCGTATCTTCGCGACACCAGGTTTCTGGCATGGTCTAGAGATAGACTAGAACGCGAGATATTGGAAGCCTTTTACATTGCTAAGGCCGAGGGCACGTGCATTAGTTCCCCTTCAGTGACGCTTACTGAAAAAGAGATAGCTTTTCTGAAGAGATAGGGAGGTGGTGATGTCACTTTGGGCCATTCATGGTTGCATCTATTTAAAGTTCTGTTTCTTCAAAAAACATTTAGTTGGAAGTAGCGCCTTGTCTGTCGTACATGTGTTCTTTCGTCGGCGTATTCGTAGCGCTCATTTCATCAAGTATGCATAACCAACTCACCCACATCAAGCTTCTACTACTTCAGATTTCTTCTACATTGGGTTCTTTCCTGTCTTCACAAGTTCAACCATGTCCCATCGCCACGTGCATCAACCTCATCGCAATCAACACCTGTCAGTCACGGATAGTGACACACTACCTCAAACAGGGAATAGTTGCTCCCGAAGTTCAAGTCTTCCTGGGTGGCCTGGAACCTTCTTGGGGACACGTCAAAAGGATGTACAGGATAATGAAGTCTGAAAAAGGGCGGCAGGTACGTAGGTACAACGACTGGCTTTGGGTCCTGTGCAACGAAAGCAAGGATCAGGTTGTCGGCGGCCGGGAATTCGCCCAGTCCAAGAGGAGTGCCAAACAAGTGACTGAATTCCTTTGGCAGAGGTCAAGAATAGGTCTTACAAAGCGAAGTCGGCGAAACATTCAGCCAACTAAAGTGACCCTACTCGGTGATGTTGTGCTCCCAGACGACGTTAGGGGTCTACTTCAAAAAGGAACGAAATACAGCTTTGAGCCACCGTCCAAGAAGCACGAGCTGCTCGCTACGGCCCGGCGAATAGGAAACTGCGCTGGCGAGGCGGAGCGGGATCGAGCCACCAGTGACGCAGTGGATACCCTTCTTCGGACTGTGCATTCAAAAACCACCCCTAACCCACCCTTCAAGAAGTTAACGGGCTTCTTACGGCAAAATGACCTCGTCGCAGTACAGGGGGACAAGGAGGATGGCTTCGTCATCCTTTCCAAGGGCGCCTACGGAGATAGGGCCATCAGCGCGATTGAGAAGAATTTCAAGGCCGTGGATTTCAACCACAAAAAGCAAAAAGCCAAAGCGATCAAGTTGCTTGAGAACTTCAACCTGGAAGCTCTTCGGAAGGCGACGAACCGAGCTGAGGTAGGCGTCTTGGAAGTATTTTTCTGCGGCAAGACCCACAAACCTGATTGCCCCTTTAGGGCTATTGTTTCTGAGAAGAAGACATGGCAGATGGAAGTAGGGCACTACCTGAAGCGCCATTTATGCCAGTTACCCCTAGATGACCCTTTCCTTGTGCGGAGCTCTAGAGAAGTCGTGCTGACTTTAGAACAAGGAACTTGGAGCAATGTGTACGCGTTTTCACTGGACGTCGAAGACCTGTATTATGCGATTCCTCATGACGGAGTGCTCAGTGCCGTTAGGAACAAAATCGAAGACTTTGGTGAAGTTAGGTTCAGTTGTGCAACCGGTGTGAATAGTGGCCAGTTTTTAGAACTGTTAAGCTTTTACCTTCATTCCACTGTCATTAGTTTCAAAAACCAACACTATGTACAACGCAAGGGTATTTGCATTGGTTCGTCGCTCGCTCCCATTCTTTCAGACATCTTTCTCAGCGCCTTTGACAAGTGTGTAAACAGCATTCTGAATCAATCATGTGCTCCCTCTATAATGAGGTATGTCGATGACTACCTCGTGATTGTTAACGACGTTCCAGGGTCTAGGCTAGATAACACTGTAGAATCGATTATTAACACATTTAGGACTGCATCGGATGCTCTAAACTTCACGTGCGAAAGGCCTTGTGACAACAGCATTCGCCTTCTGGACCTCAATCTCACTCTGATGAACACGCATGTCTGTTTCGAATACCAGCCCAGGTTGAACAAGCAGCTAATGTCATTCGACACTGCGCATTCCAAGCTAGTAAAACGAGGGGTTGCAATGACTTGTCTGAAAGAAGCGCTAAACAAATCTTGCAACCACAAAATAGAAATCAGTTTCAATAACCAAGTTTCAAGGCTACGCCTAGCCGGTTTCCCTTCACGACTGATCTCTAGCGTGTGCGACAAGCTTCTTCAAAAGATCAAACAGGCAAGAGAGGGTACTAACACAAAAAAGAAGCCATTTGACAAGAAGAGATTACACGTGATTCCCTATTGGCACAGGGTATCCCACAACCTCAAGAAAGTGGCACAAAGGCACAGCATCAATCTTCTCTTCAGTGCACCGTGTAAGCTGGCCAAGATATGCCCTATGATGACAAAAGCAAAACCCGAACCATGCTCCAAGAAACATGCAGCGCCGTACACTGCTTGCAAAAGTAATGTCGTATACGAGATACCCCTAAGTTGCCAACAGGTTTATATCGGGCAAACCGGACGGTGTTTTAATGAAAGGGCGCGTGAGCACAATTGGGCCGTAAATAACAATGCGGGGGGCCATCTGGCGGAACACTGTAAACGTCACAATTGCCGTCCGTATCTTCGCGACACCAGGTTTCTGGCATGGTCTAGAGATAGACTAGAACGCGAGATATTGGAAGCCTTTTACATTGCTAAGGCCGAGGGCACGTGCATTAGTTCCCCTTCAGTGACGCTTACTGAAAAAGAGATAGCTTTTCTGAAGAGATAGGGAGGTGGTGATGTCACGTTGGGCCATTCATGGTTGCATCTATTTAAAGTTCTGTTTCTTCAAAAAACATTTAGTTGGAAGTAGCGCCTTGTCTGTCGTACATGTGTTCTTTCGTCCGCGTATTCGTAGCGCTCATTTCATCAAGTAGGAAAACAGTTTTCATTCGCATTTGATACAATCTTCAGCAAGATCTGAACAAAGGGCTGCAATACTGTAAGGGCTTCCTATTGAAGTAGCAACCAGTCTTCCCAGTGTACTGCAGCCTCAGGAAAATGAAATGTGGTACACTGCACCACATGCACACACAACAAATTTTAATCCATAAGCATCTTTACACTGTGCTTGTGCAGGACTGGGCAACTGGCTGCTTGTTCGTGACCGAAACAACTACGTACATCAAGACTGTACTGGGAAGCCACTATCTTTTTCAGTTAGTGTAACAGTCCATGAACATATGGATTTACATGAGCATTTTGTCTGCCACACTTTTCATTGTCGTTTTTTTGCGCTCTTGCTTTGATGGCTAGGAGACATTTCAGGCTCGCTGAAGAGACAGGTAGCCCAGTAGCTGGCCTCACAAAGTTGTTATTTTAACTTTTAAGAACCAACTTGCTTTGGACAATGCTGAATAACACATCAAAAGGCCCGGGATTATTGACGAGGTTAGAATGACTTTGAAAGAAGTTTATGAGTGTTCTTTTTTAACTCTGATCGTTCTGCTGAGATCAAATCATGTCAGCTTTTAATGAAGCAATGTTCAGGTTGGAAAACTGCAAGGCTGTGTGGGCACTCAAACAACATCAATGCTTCAGCTAGCTGAAGTTGCTCCATGACATCAAGGCAGAAGCAAATGACATGGCAAAGGAAAGGTTGATGGACAAAGGACTCTTGGTGGCTATTATGTAGGTTCAAGGGCTATTGCACTGAGTAAGAAAATGTGTTCCCGATACAGCGTGAACATAGTGTTAATGCTGAAGAACAAACTGGCACCACCTGCCTAGTCCTACACAAGCACGTGCACAGAAAGGGACGCCTGTTGGCCTTGAGGGCCACCACTAGAGAGATCAGCTGCTATCGCTATTACATAGAATGTGACACTAGATGACTATAGTTCACACCCTTGCTGCAGCTCGCTGGCTGGGCAATTGAAGCCTTGATTGTAAGGTTGAAAAGTTTCAATCTCAAGGTGGCAATTTAGTTGCCAACTCTTACAGCATGGTTCACTACTCAGTGATGCAGTGCTGGACTTATTCGACCAAGCCTGGTGCGAGTTCTCATGCGTGCCTATGTTCAAGCTGCCGCTAGATACTTAGTTGATAAAGTCACTGAAAACAAAATATGGTCATCGAAAGAGTCATGAAAACGATGCACGCAAGGTTTGTAGTGTGCTCACTTGGTATGACATTAGTCAAAACACCCTGTGTAGATGTTCCAAAAGGACTTCTTCTTGGGCAAGCTGGTGCTTAGATTTCCTAGGTATATCTTGTGGTGCAAAATACATTTCTTGAAAGGGACAGAAGAAAGGAAGACAGTGAAGTGCCAAACTACCAACTGTTTAATGACAGCCTGAACAAACGTATAGAAGAAAATACAACTTCCGCTCAAGCGCAGGGAGCCTAGGTGCGACAGAGCAGCATGGTCGCGATAACATACTTTGGATGAAGCACATTTCTGCGGAACGGCAAGGGAGTTGTTGGAAGCATTTTATATTAAAAAGAAAGGGTCTGATTGCGTCAGCGATACATCTATCGTACTATATTCCGCAGAAATGTGCTTCATCCAAAGTAAGTTATCATGACCATGTTGTTCTGTCACACATTGGCTCCCTGCGCATGAGCGGAAGTTGTATTTTCTTCTATACGTTTGTTCAGGCTGTCATTAAACAGTTGGTAGTTCGGCACTTCACTGTCTTCCTTTTTTCTGTCCCTTTTCAAGAAATGTATTTTGCGCCACAAAGTATGCCTAGGAAACCCTGCGTAGAGATGCTGGCAGAAGTGCAGCAGATGTGTGGATTGAGGAGAAAAATATAAGCTGTTCAAGTTCCACATATAACAGACTGATAATAAATCGTCGTTCAGCAAGAACTCTGACAAAAGGGACAAGCCGCACTCCCCACGACAAATGCTATAAAAACAGTAGGGTTATTGCAGCAAAATTGCCTATAGCTCTTTTGTGAAAGATCATGCCAACTGAATAACTAATATAAGAGCATCAAGTTGCTCCAATAAAAGCCTTTGTCACACTACACACCAGACTGGGATGTAAGGTCTAGGTTGGTTTGGAGCCAAGATGCCCACAAGCAATGCTTAAAACATGTAAACACTTGGAAGTAACTGAATAAACCGCTGCCATGATTAAACTGATTAACACTTCACAGCTGGTATCACACAATGTTGTTTTCTATGCCACGGAAAGATTACAGCACGTGGGGGCCACAATTATTCTAGAGGCCAATACAGACAGGGTGCCAGCAAGCATGGACTAAAGATTTTCCATGTGCATTAATGTAGTCTACCACATTTGGTTTTCTTGGGGGCACAGTCATATTGGAGTAACAATTTTCTGCCTGAATATTCATCGCAGGGAGCGCTGCAGCCAGCTAAAGCGAGTTTCTTGTTCACACCTTGCCACAGATGTAGACTTGACCGATTTTTCTAGGCAGATTTGTTGGGTTGACGAAAGAACACAGAGTAACTTAAGAACTTTATTTCTTCTAGATTTAAGGTGTGGGGCCAGGTGTTAACCATTGTTTTAAAAATTTGACCAAACCGGGAAAGATTCTTTTTTGAAAGTCTTCTCATATCAGTTTGATATACTAGTCCCTGGCTTAGTATGCGTGCGTGTGCTGTGGCTTTTTCTTAGTTTGTTTAAAAGGTCGTTTTCCTTTTGAGTGTTCCAGTCTCAAGGAAATCACAAATATATTTTGATTTCTCGCAACCTTTGTCACATTACACAATTCCTTTACATGTTGCAACCAAGCTTATTCTTTAAACACATGCCTTTCTTTCAGCATGAAAAAAACATCTTAGATAGACGAAACAAGGCAAAAATGGCTGCTTATGCAATTGTATGATATTCGAACTGAGAGGGGTGAGAAGTAATAAAATGTTCTACTTTCATAATTTTTCTACCATGTGCATAACATTTCTCAATAGGAATAAAGCAATGAATAAAAGGAAAGTAAGACATCCACCCGTTCGTAGCAATCGCTGCAAAGGAAACCCGTAGGGATTCCGTACGGATTTCCCTTTATGCATTACTTCTCTCCACCTTGCGGGTTTCCGCAGAACTACTACGTCAAACTCTTGCCTTTGCTTTGTGTTGTCGACAAATTAGACTTCGCCCTGCCATCTGGTAGCTGCCTGGTTAGCTCAGATGGTAGAGCGGCTGCCCCGGAAAGGTGGTGGTCCCGGGTTCGAGTCCCAGACCAGGACGAATTTTTCTTCAACTATGAGGCCTTTCTTTCGAGGAATCCGTATGGGTTTCCTTTGTAGCGATTGCTACGAACGGGTGGATGTCTGACTTTCCCTTTATTCATTGCTTCATTCCTATTGAGAAATGCTATGCACATGGTAGAAAAATTATGAAAGTAGAACATTTTATTACTTCTCACCCCTCTCAGTTCGAATATCATACAAATGCATCAGCAGCCATTTTTGCCTTGTTTCGTCTATCTAACATGTTTTTTTCATGCTGAAAGAAAGGCATGTTGGGGCGAGCAAAAATGGCATGTGCAATAAAGATAAGCACAGATGTCCCGTCAGTGTTGCTGTCAAACAAGAAATTGTGATATTAAGCGACTGAGCAAAATAACTAAATGTGTGCTTGCCGAACTATAGCAGGCATTTGCACTTTGATTGTGACTTAGCTACCAGAAGAAATTTGTTTTGTCTTCTTCTTCTTCTTCTAAAATTTAGTTTTTTCTTTGTTTACTTTCGTTTGGGTTTTTGTAGCTATATCATGTGCACATGTGACCAATAATGCCGTCTGGAAGTTAGTGGTTGTTGGTATTTCTCACTGCCTGTCGTTTGTTCAGTGTGTACTAAAGTCAAAAGAGCACCAACCAGTATAAACCAGTGTGTTGAATTTGTTTTCTTGTTTTAGTGCAAATGATCTGACTGGTTATGTGTCCAAATAAACAATTAGATTATGAAAACAAAGTTCATCAGAACTTGTCATTTGTTTTACTTATAATTACCTTATTTCAACTGCAGAATCCACATGTTCAGGCATGAAGATTTAAATAGAACAAGTCTTTTTGCGATTGTTAGTTCTGAACAGGTGAGAGCAGTGCTAAGGACACAAAGTGAGTCCACATAGATAAATGGCATGGTGCACTGTGCACGGACCTGATAATTGATGTGTTTTTGCAACAGAGAAGCAAATAAATATCTAGTAACACCTTGTCAAAGGCACGAAAGCACATAAAGAGGCAGGGGTTGGCCACTTTCCTGTAACTTCAGAATACAGGTGCTGCACTGACAGATAGTACATCTCTTTTTTGTTATTATGCGAAGCATACTAGCCACACAACCACGCTCTTCCTTGCTGCACCGCCCGCGGCCGCGTAGCTACCATATGACGTCATAACAGCTGCAAAAGCGGAGGCTGAACTCGTGCGCTTCCTTGCGGCCGCGTAGCTACATAGCGGAGTCTCAGCTCGTGCGCTCGCCTCCATCAGTTGTTTCTTCGTCTAGCCGAACCAAATATAGCCAAGCAACAGCAGTTCACCAGGATAAACAGTGGCTCAACAACTAAAATAAAGGCTAGTATGCTTCGCATCCTGGGCTTAACCTTATTTAAGCCACAGCCATTTCTTTGTGGGATTTGATTAGTTTCGGGGTTAATGGTTGCTTTTTTCGCTAACATGTTGAACTTGTGATATTCGGGACATCATCTGTGCTATTTACAGTGTATGTACCCTAATGGTCACATAGTGGTTCTTAATCGTGAAGGCTCTCATTCAAATATTGCCTGGTCTACATATGCTTTTCTTCATGCCAAAAAAATAATATATACTAAATTTGTGTCAGAAGGAAAGAAACTGAGTGGTGTCTATTATTGCACATAAATCTATGCTTAGTTGCGTTAACATTTTTGCATAATTTCAACAACTTATTTGGTGCATTTCTGTAACATTCACACTCTGGCTTATCAACTTAGGTGTAACGAATAATAAAGGCAGAAAAGTAAAGCATTGCAGTGGATTTAACCTACTGCTGTTGATTCTGTTACCTTTTCGCAGCTTTTCTTTTTGGAAAACCATATGTACAAAAGCACGTTTCGACCAAATAGGCTGCTGTTTGCGAGGCTTTGCAAGCACCACTATAACGTGACAAAAGCAGTGTGGCCATTTCGTTATACAAATTCTGGTGTATTGGCACCACAAGAAGTAAACGAAGAAAGATATGTACGCATGACCCAAGCACCGGCTCTCACTTCAAGCTTTAAAATACGGAAACGCAATATTTAATAACAGGTGGAAACATTATGTGATGATATCTGTTAAAAGAAATTATTTATGCCTTGCAACTAATGGATCACTGATACATTTATCATTCTTTTTAAATGTTGCAAACCACAATTACCTTGCGTGTTGTCAGGTCATAATACCTCGCTACAACGCAAGTTTTGTAGAACACAGGACCGCGGTCACATTCTTTGCAGCATTTACTATTGTGTGAGGGAGGGTTGTTTCACACAGATGACTCATACTGCCTCAATCTCCCTCATTTCGCATTAATAGAGCATCCCATCTGTCCGATGTAGGCACGGCCTTGTGATGGCAACAGACTACGCAACGCTTGCGGCCTAGCTCACTAGATGCATATTGTGCTTCAAGCCACAACCAACCTCTTTCTTTTTTTGGCTTCTGCCTTTTGTTGCAGCACAAATCTCTCCTAACAAGGGCCTGAGAAAAAGGATTTGCGCAACTAAATCAGGCATGACTAGGGATTGTAATGAATGAGATGATGAAGTAAAGAAGTGGTTGCAGTTGTTTCGTATGCATTTGGGATTTTTGTGAGTAATTGTGTAGCTGGTCCCTACGGGCAACCATTTTTTTTGTGTGAAACATGTGAAGAGAGATTTGCTCTGATGAGAAAAAAAGACTGAAGCCAGGAAAACAAACTAATTTGTTTGTTGCGTGCAGCACAATTTGCAGGCGTTGCTCTGTGCAACGGAGGTTATGTACAGTCTGTCATTCCTATCCAGTCATGCTTGCATTGCATAGACACGCATTGTAATAATTTGAGATTGAGGCTAATGAAGTTTGTGTGCAACAACTCTCATCCGCACATTGTGATGCACTGCAAAATAGAGTGATTCGTTCCAGTGTTCTTCGAAACTCGTTGCCAGAAATTGTGAGCAAATGTACATAAGATAATTAAGCTTTGGCAGATTAGCGTGAAACGGACAAATGCATCGGCCATTCTCAGTTAAATTGCACGAAGAATTTGTTTTTGAATTAATAACGTCACTTCGTGTCACTACGTGTTGTATATGTCTGCTTTCATATTAAAGTCAGAGTTGAGGTTAAGCACTTGTGTCCTGCATGTCTTTGTCTTCGTTTGCTTCTGTGGTGCCATTACACCAGAGTAAATCCATGATAGGAGCTGCCAGTCCATGCAGTTATACTACATTGGGCTCAGTACGGCTGGCAGCCTGAATGTGACGAGTGCGAAGTAGCAGTAGGAACTTCAGAAGGGTAGAATTTTGTGTCAGTTGGTGGCACATGTTATAGTATGGTGAAGCGCTATAGATGAAACTGTGTGAGGCGAGACAGATGGGAAAGTACTACAGAGAACTGTGAAAGTTTACTGGAAAGTTTCGCTGCAGCAGGACAATGCGTGCATTATCCTGGTGCAGCAAAATTTGCCAATGTTCGTAGTTGTCAGTAGCACTTCCCCATCTACATCACACTTCACTATACACTAATAGCAGTAACAACAGCAACAAACTGACCCAAGCAATAATCAATGCCCACAGCATTGCCAAATTGTAGGAGAAATGTTTCAGTGTAACACATGTTTTGTTAACTGACAAGTAAATGGCACACATATCTGCAAACCGATGATCAGGTGCATTTTTCATGCACATACATTATTTCGTACAACTGCTTCCTGCTTTGGTTTTTTATGGCTCTTAGGAAGCATTCCAAAGTACTGAACTGTTTGACTGTTCTAATAATAAATCTGTAGTCAGCCAGCACTATGTGTCATTACTGTATACGCCCTTACTTCGTCAGTGTTCTTCGCGCTGTTCCCAACTAAATATGAATAGCCAAATAACCATTTTTTAAAATTTTTAGGTTATGAAGAGAATACTCTTAATACGCAGTTAATTAGAAAAATTTTCTCAATTTTAGGAAGAAGTCCGGCTGTCCCCAAGCCTGGTGTGAAATGAAGAAATGGCACTCCACATCAATTCATGTTTACTTGTCGTCATAACCAGTCTGTTAGCTTAAGTTTTGGTGCTTCCTATTTAATTCTCAAGAAAGGTATCAACTCTGTCATTCATTGAAAACGAATGTTTGCACTTGGGGACGCAGCCATGCACAAAGCCTTTTAGCTCATTGATATTTTTATTCTTAATGAAAGTGCAGCTCCTGCGTGGAGCAATGGGTTGACTAAGACGAGGGTAAATGAAAAGATGGCGACATTAATTGTCAACAGTTGTCCAACAAAAAAAGTCTCAAGCGAGCCAACATCATTGCAAGGAAACCAAATGGCTCCAGCCTGAGACATTCGTTGTTCAACCTGGCAAGTCTCCTTGTCGAAATATTTCCTCTAGCCTGAGACCTATATCCACCCTCTACAAACAATACACCCATACATTTGGCAACCCATGGCAAGGTAACAAATTCGCATTCAAAGAAAGAGAATGTAGTGTGCACCCTGGAAGCTAGCATGAACAGTATTTTATTTACTTAATGAAATGCAGGTGTGATATCCAACTACTTTATTTCGATCCCCATTTTATAACTGGACAGCATGGTTCCTCAGAGAGAATATTTATTCGAAGCTCACACAATTTTGCTCCTGTATGTCCGTTAAATCTGTCCTGGTTGCTACACTACCAGCCCTGTCTGCAATTTCATAGCAGTGTTTTGAGTATGCATCCCAATTCAAAAGAATAGTTAGGCATCTATCTCAGAATGTCTGCTACTGCGTTGCAGCTTGAATTCTATATCTAGGTGGTGACTGTGATGCCGTGTGCTTTTTAAATAAGATCAATATGCTATCTGAAGTGCAATTAAATGCAATCTCAAATGACCTCAGCTCGGGGAATGACATGATTGGAAACCAATGTGATCAGGAGGATTTGATTTCTGAAAACAAGGCACTTAAACATGAGAAACCAGTACTAATCTCGTCTAAAGATGCTGTTATTGGGTATGATAGGGGAGTTAATTGTTCGTGGCTGCATTTGCAGCATGTCACATTGCTGGCTTTATATATTGCACTGGGTTCAGTGAAATGTTGCTGCTTGCACAATATTCAACTAAACATGGTAGCCATGCTAAAGTGTCCATGCAGAACACAACTCATCCGCTATTAAGGACTGCAGTGGAACCTTCATAAACAAAAATCGCTTAAGCGAAACTGCCGCATAAACAGGACACCATCCTGATGGTTGGTTGGCTCTCTGCAATGTCTCGCACTAAATAGAATGCCTGGTGAATGGAACCAACTTCCCTGGCCCCTTGAGGCTCCATTTAAAGAGTGCCCATTGTAAAAAATATAGGGGGGATCCTCTTCGGAACTTTCGGAAATCTAGTTGTAAACAAAACTGCATTTCAGTGGGAGTGAAATGCAAAAGCATCCGTGTACTTCGATTTAGGTGCATGTTAAAGAACACCAGGTTGTCCAAAATAATCCGGTGTTACTCGCTATGGCACGTCTCATAATCAGCAGGTGGGTTCTGGTTTGTAAAATACAGTTTATTTTTTATAGCCTGCTCAGAAATGCAGCCCAATAACTACATTAAATTATGTAGCTTGTTTGTGTGTTGAGTCCCAATTTCTTAATTTAGTGCTTTGACATTTATCATATTTGTGTGCTAGTCCATGCAAAATACCACTGATCAGCCTCATTATACAAGCCACTGTTAATTTAGAATGGCTTAGTCAAGCAACTTAAACTTACAGCACAAAAACCCAAGACGGACCACAAAAGGAACATACGACACATCGAGGCTAATAACTTCATTTCTTCGTCGTCGATGCAATATAAATCCTAGATCACACAACCGTGCAGGAAATCAGATTACATTACAGAGATCTGCCAAATTATCACATAAGCAAATGTAGGAAGTCTAATTCAGATGGGTGCAGGGACAAAGATATCTCACTGATGCAATTATCGCCTTGCCTTTTTATGTGGTAGGCCTCTATGGTAAGCAGCGCGTGCTCATTCTTGCTTTTGCCTAGAATCAACGTCCCGTCAAGTTGTGCCTCACAATTGTTGCAAGAGTTTATATGCGCCCCGGTCAAAAAATCCGTCAGGGCTATCTTAATGGACTTGTAGAATTCTTGAAGGTCAGTCAGGAATTCTTACAGGTACTCTCCCAATACCAATAGGATTCTTAAAGGTCAGTCAGGAATTCCTACAGGCACTCTCCCAATAGCAATAGGATTCTTAAAGGTCAGTCAGGGATTCCTACAGGTACTCTCCCAATACCAATAGAGTTCTTAAAGGTCAGTCAAGAGTGTCTATATGCACCCTCCCAATACAAACAGGGCTCTTAAAAGTCATGTAAAAACTCTTACAGGCAACCCTCCAATGCCACTAAGAGTCTTGTCGTTTATTGGAGATCCTTTACATGTAGCTTTTGTACACCAGTAGGGCGCTTAAAGGTTAGATAGATTTCTACGGGCATCATGACCGTCCGAAACGAAAACGTCCGCGCAGCCGATTAACCGAGTTGAACGTGTAAAACCTCATGAAAAATCTGCAGTAATCGAAACCGCGATCAGTCTTTGTTTAGTGCTTTTACTTTTATTTAGCCTTTGTGGTGCCGAAATCGGCAGATGCATGAGGCAACTAGCAACCGAGTGGCTTTCCGCAGTACATCGGTGAATGATATTTCTTCACCTCATGTTAATTACGGTTACACAATAACATGAGTTGCGCTACCTTAAGAGTGTCGAGGAGAGCAGAAACTAATTGCCGCTATTTTAGCACAGCTACCGCGTGAGTATATTATGTATATATAGTATATATAAGCGACATCACAAACTTGGGCCAGTTAGAAGCGGAATGAAGGCTGCGCTACAATATTTTGCGGTGACTTGTCATCAACTCATAAGCTCAGCGGGTGATTAAGATCTCGTACTCTATTTTTGTGGCTGCCGAGCAGTACACCATGCATCTATGCGTTGCTCTTTCGCACCACTGATTTCATCAATGTAACGACAAAACCGAACTGGTCATGTCGAGTGCAAATAAAGCTTCAATTTCCTTAATTTTGTTTGTCCTGTTAAAAATGGAGTGTGGAATGCGCACATGCCTGCCTACTGACTGGCATACAAGCATGGTTGAGACGCACAACAAGAATGTTATTCCTTCAGCCTGCGTAGGACTAGCTGTGCCAATATGTCTTAAAATTGATGCAATCATGCATTTGTGCCATTAATGGACAAACTAATAGGGACCGATAGATTGGTAGACCAGTAGACTGGTAGAGACCAATAGACTGGTAGCCCATCAGACTGGTAGACCATCAGACTGGTAGACCATCAGACTGGTAGACCATCAGCCCGGTAGACCATCAGACTGGTAGACCTTCAAGGTCCGAAATTACGTATAGCCATCAGACATGTAAGCCAGTAGCTTGATGGAATTTTTGACTGGGCAGTGACATATCTTTCTCCCTGCACCCATCTGAATTTGACTTCCTACGTTTGCTTATGCGGTAATTTGGTAGATCTCTGTAATGTAGTCTGTGCGGTTGTGTGGCCTAAGGTTTATATATGCATCGATGACAAAGAAATAAAGAAGTTGTCAGTTAGCGCCAGTGTGGGCCGTATCTGCCTTTTGTGGTCCGTCTTAGGTGTTTGCACTGTAAGTTTAAGATCAGAATTATGTACCAACTAGGCCCAAATGGAGTTTTACTGTTAGTCAAGTAAGCTCAATATATAGTCTGTGCAAAAGTGTGGAGCGTCAGTGCAAAGTAACAGTTCAAACACATGGCTGTGTAGTTACAGTTCAGTATGAAACGAGATAAGATTTCTTAGCATTTCTTTCATTTGCTAATTTCATTGTTTTAGGACATGTAGAATACTAGTAACTGGCATGCATGCCTACAATGTACAGTATTCTTTTTTAAAATCCAGACAATTATTTTACTGGGGCAGAAATTTGCTTTCTTTTGGGCCCGAAAGTGAACATATATTTCTTACATTTGGCGTTTAATAAATTTTCTTTGCTGTCAGTGTGCGTCTCGTGCATTTTTCCTTTCAGCAAGTAGCAACTGATCTCGAAGGCGTTTGCTGGCCTCGGAGGAACTTCCGGTAACTAGAATTTTCGATAGGACGATTGTATAAAAGCTTTGCAACGAGGGGCTCTGTGATCAGCGAAAGGAAAAAATGAAGATGGGCAGTGACGGGTTCATTCACCATTGGACCACGTGTGCGCGTGACTTGGTCGATTCAGCGGTGGCCGTGTGCCGCCGATTGGACCATGTGTGGCGAGCCCGCGGCGAAATGCTTCGTGGCGGTACGCCGCGCCTATGCAGCAGCAGACGGAATACCGGAGGCCACCGTGTCGGACGCCGGCGTTCGCTCCGAGCAGGTGCGACGCCTGCTCGGGTGGCAGCTCACGGACGGACGAGTTCCCTTGAGCCTTGATCGCCGGCGTTCGACATTTTGGCCTGCAGCGTTCCGTCTGGTGCTGCGTAAGCGCGGGACCCGCGCCACCAAGCATTTCGTTACGTGCTTCCCGCACCTAAACTAAAATGCCTTTAATTCCTTCACAAAACTCCCATTGTACGTCCCCGTCAAATGGGGGTGAAGGGGGTGAAGTGGGCGTATTACGTACCCCCGTTGTGTGCCCAATTAATGCCCATGTCAATGGGAGTTTTATCGGACGCCCATTCAATGGGAGGAAAAAGATGTACAAAAGGGAATGCGCTAGAGGACAAGCAAAAAACGCCCATCTGGGTGTTTTTTTGTTTACAGTGTAGTGTGTCACCCTCCATTATGCAAAAGTCTGGCAGACGGTTTGTGAATCAGCGACCACTGTGATGGGTCCACCCGATGCCGGTATGGTTCGATTGTGTACGATGACTAGCGCGATAGTAGCCGCTTCCGCCATGCCACTGTGCACAACGTGGCCGAAGTCCTCAGAATGTCGGTACTATCTAGTACGACCCGGCATAGGGCACGTATCTGTGGGTAGCGGACCACGTCAGTCTGGAGGACCGATGTGTTCGATTAGTCATTGTCAAAGAGTCGAGCCAGGGCTTGAGGTCTTGCCTTTCTTCGGCATTTATGCCGGTCAGGGTGCATATTCTGGGGAATTGGGGCCACGTAAATGGCACGATCCGCCCGGGTTCATGACCAAGGGAGAGGAGGAGGCATATTCTATTAGGCGGACTCTCCGCGGCGAGGTGGTTATGAACGATGGCTGACCGCCGTCCAGCTGTGCTCGTCGGTGTTTATTGCAGTGTGATGACCACTGTTAGCCACCGAGCCTGGCAGGCCAGCGAGCCAGCGGGCCAACGAAGATTATGCCAGAGGGGCGTCACATGTTTGTTAAAGTAAATTTTGTTGCGAATGCTAGGCGCAAGAAGTGTGCGGTCTCCAAGTTGTGGTTTTCTTAGTGTTTGGTATCCTAGACTGGATAGAATAAGGCATTTCTGCATTGTTCGTTGGAGACGTTGCAATTGGCTGTTAAGCTGATCTTCCACTAGTTCATGGATGATGTTGTGCTCACCGAGCTGCGTCGATTAGATTGGAGCAAACTTTATTTATGCCTGCAGTTAGAAAGTCGCGCGCCCCGACGAGGGCCAACGTCATAAACGAAGTCACCCTTACTCGGCTCTGTTGTCCGCTCGCCGTTGCTAGCTCCCTGGGTCCCTGCCTTTTGAGCGCCCTCAGGACCGGCTGGACGACCCAGAGCTGTTGGTCTCAGTCGTAGGTCTTCGCGGCTGCCTAGAGCTGCGGCGGGACTGTTCTCGCATGCTGGGGTAGTCCCAGTGCTGCATTTCGGGCTTTACGGAGGCGGGTGTCCATCTGGTCCATCTAGGCCTGAGTAAGATTGTGATTGGGAATGTGGTGGGTTAATCTTTTAATTATGAGGGCTTGTGTCGACTGAAGCGGTGACTGCGTGGCCATCGAGAAGCACGTCGAGGTCGGTGGTTATTTGTCTGGCGTTGCAGTTAGGCCTTGGCGTCGGATCACGGCTGCGTCGTGTTGAACTGAAGTTGGAACGTCGCGTCGTCAAGTCGTCTTTCGTTGGTGTAGTCTTGGCTTCCTGACTTCGTCGGGACGGCGTCGTATCGTTATTACGTCGTCGAGATGGTCTCTTCGTCGTCTTCATCGGCGGCGGAGGATCTTCGTCAGTTCGATGAACAGCAACCTCACCTCCATCGGTTGCTGCTTTTAATTTTCAGGGTATGGGCTCGCAGAGCATCCCCGGGATGGGCCGGTGTATGGTCGGTGCTGCGGCGACAGGTAGCGGCCTGGTGACGGCGAACGGGATGGTCGTTGAGCGTTCCACTGATTGGCGGCGAGGTAGTCGGCGATATCGTGAGGTCACTCGCCAATCTGGGGTCGCGGCGCGGTAACGGCGAAGCCTCGGAGTCCCATCTCCTGGTATGGGCATCGGCGGTAGATGTGCCCGGCTTCTCCGCAGTGATAGCAAAGCGGATGGTGGTCGAGGCGCGCCAAACGTCAGTCTTTCTTGGAACAACGCGTGAGGTGACGGGTTGGCGTGCTGGCGGCGGGGGTGGTGATGGACGACGGAACTGTGTCGTCGCTCGGCCCTGCCGTAGGCGCGGTGGGGGAACGTGACGGTGGGCTACAGCGGCGTATGTCATCGCTTGCGGCTGAGGCTGCGGCGATTCAGGGCCCACTCCGTGTTGTTGTTTGAGTTCCTCACGTACGGCGTCTGCAATCGAAGCCACTTGAGGCTCTAATGAAGGCAACAGCTTCTGTAATTCCTCCCGCACGACTGCTCGGATATTCTCGCGTAGGTCGTCGGTAGCGAGTGACGCAACTCCGGCGTAGTTTGTCGAGTTCGTGCGGCGGTTGAATTGCCGGTTCCGCATTTCAAGTGTCTTCTCAATGCCAGTGGCCTCGCGAAGAAACTCATCGACGGTCTTCGGTGGGCTTTGTACCATTCTGGCGAGAAGTTCCTCCTTTACACCACGCATCAGTAGGTGGACTTTCTTCTCCTCGGACATTTCCAGGTCGGCGTGGCGGAACAGACGGCGCATTTCCTCATTGAAGATCGCGATGGCTCATTCGGCAGCTGCGCTCTAGTCTCCAGTAGAGCTTGGGCTCGCTCTTTTCGCACAGCGCTTGTAAAGGCCTGCAGGAAGCCGATTCCGAACAGGTTCCACGTCAGTAAGGTGGCCTCTCGGTTCTCGAACCACGTCCTGGCAGCGCCTTCCAATGAGAAGAAGACATGTCGCAGTTTGTCGTCGCTGTTCCAGCTGTTAAATGCAACGGCCCTCTCATACGTCTCAAGCCAGGTTTCCGGGACCTCGAATGTTGAACAGCGGAACGTCGGAGGCTCCCTGGGCTCCTGCAGCACGACGGGTGGCGCTGGGGCTGTCATTGTGGTTGCCTTGGCCACAATCTTTTTGTTCTTCTCAGGTAGAAGTCCATGCTCCGGGACAGCTGTTGAAGACGGCGGCTTGCTCGATGGCCCGGGACTACGTTGGTGTTCTCTTTGCAGTCCGGGCTGGGATCACGTCTTGTTGGGGGTGTCCCGTATGAACAAAAAGCACCTCCACCAGATGTCACGTGGTGGTGACGTTGAAGAGCACAGTAGCAATACTGTGAAAGACAAAACTAACTTTTATTGGGCGAACCTGTGCCCACAAGAACAGGCTACACTTATACTACAACGATAGCGGCGAACACGATCGGCGATCGTCGAAAATCTGATCAGAGGGTCAAGCGCGTCGGTTTTTATAGAGCAGTCTTCGAATGTTGGAGACTAATCGTTGGGACCCGCATGCCTTCCCCAAAGTTCTACAGCTTCGAGTCATGTGATGAAATCAGATAACACAAGGTTCGGCGACAACAGACAGCGGATTCTGATAACTTTCCAGAAACTTCGGATACATGCGGGCGCGTCAAGTGCTGTGCGATAACATTTGTTAGGCGGCGAAACGTGGTCGCCCGATAAATATAAGTACACGTGTCAATATCACGCATATAGGCGCTCTGCCATTAAGCAATGAGTGCCATTATAACGGGTTGTGCATGCTAGGTCTATTATTCGTTGGTGGTGCGTTACGCATTATCCCTTCGTACTGAAGACGTAGCCTTGGTAGGAGAGGTGTTCGTTAACTAAGGATGCGTGCATTGCACGTTTGGCATGACAGCTGTGTCATGGTGCAATCAGGAAACTGCAATTTCCTGAGTTGTTATCAGCTGCGTTGCTGTTTTGAATTTATTTGTTTGCACTCATAACACCTCATAAGAGCAACGTCAATATTGCATATACCACTAGTGATAAAAAGACGTTGCTCTTTTGACTTGATCGCGCAGATCAGCGGGTATCTTATGCGCTGTAGGCGTGCTCTGTAGACTAGATCGTGCAGTTCTGTGGGTATTTAAGTAAGTAGTTCTTCAGAAATAAAACCAGTTGTTAGAGAGCGCTCGTCCTTGTGTGGCCCCTATTCTTGGTCCCTGTTTGTTTGCGCACAAAAAGTGTAAATATGAATATGTTCCAACTAGGCCGACTCGCAGTTATGCGTCTGATGTGGCTTGCATAATTCTAAGCCTTGCACTACAATACTCCTTGAGGCGGTACAATATATTTCAGAAAAATTAAAATGCTGAATAGAATCATTGACAGAATTATGCTTAATTTTTTTATCCGTTGCTCATCGGCACATATATCAAACGAAGTATTGTAGTTTGCGAGTATGCAAAGCAAATCGAATTTAAACGAATTCTCAGGATGGCACTTGTTTTAAGAAAGACGCTGTCAAGCTTGCGGTAACAATTCACTGCTCAAAAAAATTTTAAGGAAACGCTGCTTCAGGCACTACAGCACAACCTACTTCAAGCGGCAATGCATTTTGTCGGACACAATCAAATTTATCTGCAGTTACCTGAAAAGATTTAGGATGTGCCTCCTGCAACAGACAATTATTATAAACCTGGCACAAGTAACATAAAGCATCATGTATATCGGAACACATAACCCGCGTTGCTACAAAAATATGACATCGGCTCAACATGAATATATTACCTGATGAAATGCAGACACTTGTAAAAAACCTTTATCATTTTTATGCCACAAGAGTATTATGAGTAAGCTCTTCAGCCTTGCAAATAATCTTCCGGTAAAAGTGGTCTATAATTAAGCGACCACAGGGATCGTTCACCTCACGGACCTCACGCATCGTTCTGTTTACCAGCACTTGATGTTGCTGATTAAACGCTACAAGCCTCTGACATTTCTCAACGCTTGACTCTACGTGCGAGTAGGCACACATACCTCAATTTAACTAGGTGTACCGCGTGTAGAGAGCCGGGGTTGCCAATTCTAGTCCATGCTGCAAGCTAGCGTAGCACTGCTATACAGCTTGAGTAAGTGCACTTTACGGTGGCGTAGAGGTAGAACACCCGCATCACGTGTAAGAGGTCCGTGGTTCGAATGCCGGTGCCGGCAATTTTCCACCGGATTAAAAAAAAATTCGCGTGTTGATGAAATTGGTTAAACAGGCCTGGAATGTGGCCTGATCCCGGTGACCAGAAACGGTAACGCACTCCCTCACCAGAGCAGGATTGGCCACCCTGGTGCAGTACTTGACCACAACCTCCTATATGAATAAAACAATCAAACGCCCGGCCCCCCAGTACCCAGCAGCTGTGAAGCAACTGACCACGGCGGCAGTCAGACCTGCGACGCAGCAGAGGGTGCTAAGAACCACTGACAGGCCGCCATTGGAATATGAACCTGGCAACGTTTAACGCTAGAACGTTATGTAGTGAGGCGAGTCTAGCAGTGCTCCTGGAGGAATTAGAGGGCAGTAAATGGGATATAATAGGGCTCAATGAAGTTAGGAGGCCAAAAGAAGCATATACAATGCTAAAAAGTGGGCACGTCCTGTGCTACCGGGGCTTAGCGGAGAGAAGAGAACTAGGCGTCGGATTAGTGAATAATAAGAGTATAGCTGGTAACATACAGGAATTCTATAGCATTAACGAGAAGGTTGCAGGCCTTGTTGTGAAACTTAATAAGAGGTACAAAATGAAGGTTGTGCAGGTCTACGCCCCTACATGTAGTCATGATGATCTCGAAATCGAAAGCTTCTATGAAGACGGGGAATCGGCGATGGGCAAAATCAAAACAAAATAAACTATACTAATGGCTGATTTCAATGACAAGGTAGGCAAGAAGCAAGCTGGAGACAAGGCAGTGGGAGAATATGGCATAGGCACTAGGAATAGCAGGGGAGAGTTATTAGTAGAGTTTGCGGAACAGAATAACGTGAGGATTCGGCAAAGGCGAATCATAACGGGCAGGATTCCGCAAAGGCTAATCAACAATAGATCATATTCACACTATCAATCAGGTGATAGAGAAATGTGCGGAATATAACCAACCCTCATATATAGCTTTCATTGATTACGAGAAAGCATTTGATTCTGTCGAAACCTCAGCAGTCATGGAGACATTACGGAATCAGGGTGTAGACAAGCCGTATGTAAAAATACTGAAAGATATCTATAGAGGCTCCACAGCTACCGTAGTCCTCCATAAAGAAAGCTACAAAATTCCAATAAATAAAGGCGTCGGGCAGGGAGATACGATCTCTCCAATGCTATTCACAGCGTGTTTAGAGGAGGTATTCAGAGACCAGGATTGGGAAGAAACGGGGATAAAAGTTAATGGAGAATACCTTAGTAACTTGCGATTCGCTGATGATATTGCCTTGCTTAGTAACTTAGGTTACCCACTGCAGTGCATGCTCAATGACCTGGAGAGGCAAAGCAGAAGCGTGGGTCTAAAAATAATTAAAATTAATTAAGTTATGTTTAACAGTCTCGGAAGAGAACAGCAATTTACAATAGGCAGCAAGGCACTGGAATCGTAAGAGAATAAATTTACTTAGGGCAGGTAGTGACTGCGGATCCGGATCATGAGACGCAAATCACCAGAAGAATAAGAATGAGCTGGGGTGCGTTTGGCAGGCATTCTCAGATCATGAACAGCATGTTGCCATTATCCCTCATGAGAAAAGTGTGTAATAGCTGTGTCTTACCAGTACTGACCTACGGGGCAGAAACCTGGAGGCTTACGAAAATGGTTCTTCTCTAATTGAGGACGACGCAACGAGCTATGGAAAGACGAATGATAGGTGTAACGTTAACGGATAAGAAAAGAGCAGATTGGGTGAGGGAACAAACGCGAGGTAATGACATCTTAGTTGAAATCAAGAAAAAGAAATGGGCATGGGCAGGACATCTAATGAGGGGGGAAGATAGCCGATTGTAATTAAAAGAGACGGACTGGATTCCAAGGAAAGGGAAGCGTAGCAGGGGACGGCATAAATTTAGGTGGGCGGATGAGATTAAGAAGTTTACAGGACGGCATGGCCACAATTAGCACATGACCGGGGTTGTTGGGGAAATATGGGAGAGGCCTTTGCCCTGCAGTGGGCCTAACCAGGCTGATGATGATTATGATGATGATGACGGGATTCGAGATTTATTCGTGCTTTGATAATGGAGAATCTGTTAAAAGCAACGGTGAGAAGACATTTTTAGAAGAGAGGAGAGAAAGAGAAGTTTAAAAGAAGCAGACTAGTATTCGTTTTCAAAATTACAAAACCGACCATATAATTCGCGAGAGGTGTAACAGGTGGAGACAGCCGGGTCTACCAATTCTAGTGCATGCTGCAAGCTAGACCAGGGCTGCAACCAACTTCTTTATTCAATTCTCTGTACGGAATTCCGATATTTATTCCCTCTTTGGCAAGGGAGAGTAGGATAAATATAATGGCGAGATAGTCTTTTAGAATAGAGGAGAGAAAAAAAAAGTAGAAATGAAGGAGGCTAGTATTCGTATTCAAAATTGCAAAACAGAGCATATAAGCTGTACGAAGTTTACCCGATGTGGAGTGCCGGGCTGTCAAATTGGTTGCATGCTGCTTGCCTGAGCAATATCACAACTAACTTCCCTATAAATGAATCGACTTTGCGGTATTCCGTGATGCGTTCGCTCTTCGATAAGGGAGAATCCGATAAAGGTAACAGCGCCAAAGAATTTAGTATATAGGAGACAAAGAGGAGCATAAAATATCAGAATAGTATTCGTTTTCAAAATTGCAAACCAGAATATATAAGCCGGTAGAGGTGTAAGATGTATTGGAAGCCGGGGCTACCAATCCTTGTGCATGCTGCAAGTCTGAGCAGCGCTGCAATTCAGTTCTGGTTTAATTAATTCACTTTAAGAGATCGGAGTTGTAATAACTCTTTGTTAAGGGCAATACAATAAAAGTAATGGCGAGAAATTTTTTTCAATATACAGGAGAGAAAAAGTACTATAAAACAAGGAGACCAGTATTCGTTTTCAAAATTCCAAAACAGAGCATATAAGCTTCAGGAGGTGTACAAGGTTAAGACAGCTAGGGCTCCCAAATCTTGTCCATGCTGCAAGCCAGAGCAGCACTGCAACTGGCTTGTCTTTTAAAAAAATCCACTTTATGGCATTCCGAGATTTAGTTGCTTTTTGACATGGGAGAATCCAATAAAATGACAGATGTTTTAGTGTAGACGAAAAAAGAAGAATAAAAGAGGCAGACTAGTACTTGTTTTAAAAATTGCAAAACAGGCAGTATAATCCGCGAGAAGTGTACTAAGTTTTGAAAGCCAGGGCTACCAATTTTAGAGCATGCTCCAAGCTATAGCAGCACTGCAATTGTATTGTATTTTTTTTATTCCACTTTACGGTATTCCGAGATTTCATCGCTGTTTGATGATGGAGAATCCAATAATAGTAACGGTAATAAAATATTTTTTAGAATATAGGAGAGAAAGGAAGCCTAAATTATGCACACTAGTACTCATTTTCAGAATTGCAAAACAGAGTGCATAACCCACGGAACACAAGACGTTTTGAAGACACCTCGGGCCAGCCAAAATAACTAAAACGCGTACAATTTATCACCGCTACAAATTGTGTTTTTGTGTACGTCTGCAAGACCTTGTGCGAAAAACAGCTGGGAGATATCTTATCATAAATTCTGTTTATATTCTTGCTAAGAGATCTTTAAAATGTCATCAGAAGATGGCTTGACAACGCTTTGCGTAAACGTTTGGAAGATGTCTATGCTAACCAGATTTTGGATATATGTAAAAATACGTTTCAGTGCTTTTTTCGGCTTGCATGACTGTTGCGTATCAAAAAGCGACTATTGACAGTATAAATATATGCACTTCTTTGGACGCTGTCATAGCGTCTACACGTACGTCATAGAAAAAATTATGGGAAGAGCGTTATATGGACTGCGGTAAACTTTAATGACAACGTGTATGTACATGGGCCAATATCGGCGAAAACTAGTAAATACTAAACGTGGTTTATAATAATTACAAGGATGTGCGTAAATGCACGTGAAACAAGCACACATGGCGCGAATAATGCTCTGAACAAAGTTCGACGCATAGCAATCGCAACGTAGCAATGATTTTTTGAAGAGATACCTATAGGTGACTGGTTTATGGTTTGTACTTTTTTCAAAACGTGAAATAATTCTATATCGACGCTATATCACGATTTTTGAACGCAGTTCTTGCTGCACGAAGCGCTAGAATATACACGAGCCCACATATATATCGCAGCATTTTTGTTACTGTCGCCCGAAGTAGCGACTGCTGGAGCGTGGCGCCAACTGATATTATCGAGATATGCACACTTTTTCTGGCCGAAATATGCGGGATTTGCCTTTCCTTATCGCTTCCTCAGTGGCAATAGCCAATACGGAGGTGGGTCGTAGCGGAAAAGTCGATCGTACGAACGCGTAGTGTAATCACCCTGCATGCCGCAAAACAATTCACAAAATACAATAACTATTTAGTGGTTTACGTAGAAAAAGCTTGCACATAAATGTGGTGCTACTACTGGCGTATTGGCCGCCACGTATTTATTCGCGTAGTTGAAAAACATACGAGCGTATAAATCAGTCCGCTTGTGCTTAAAGAATGTTACATTTGTGTGGAGCACGGCAGTCGTGCTTGATCGCGACTCACGACATCAAAAACCACACGCGATCGCGTAAAATTTGGAGCAAAATATTTAATAAATTCAGAAAGGATCTCTTCAAATACCTTCAAAACACATCACATTAAATGCATCCTCACAGCCAGAAAAAGATGAATACATTTACCCAAGGTGTACCAAGTTCAGAAGTAACAGATAAATAATAGGTAGCAAAATAACAGAATAACAGTAACAGGAATAACACAAAAGCAACAGAATTGGTAACACAATATGGCTCAAAGAAGCAACATGGCAATAGTACGACCGAATGCAAAAGAATATATCTGCTAATGAAAATGGGCGTAAGTAATTGGCGCATAAGAAAAACATGTTGAATGAAAATGACAGCGCAAGAGCAGGCATGAGTCCTTTTTTTTAATTTGGAGAATATAGGTAAATTGCTAATTAAGCAACGCGACTGGCAAGCAGAAACTAAACTTTCTGAAGTCCGCGATTCACTGTCAGTTTGTAATTAACCACGAGAATCCGACAGTTTAAAGGCGCTACAGCATCGCATATGAATATTACCAATATATTTAGGCCATTTGTATAAGGTAAGGCAGGTATCTGCAGATTTCATTCAATTGTTCTGCAAATTGCATGCCTGTGCTGGTGTGTCTCAGCCTCTACCTTGTCCTCGTCTTCGGTGCAAAAAGCTGCATTCAGGCGTAGAACTATGCATAGTGCAATGCTAAACGTTTGCAACAACCTTCAGATGCAATTTCTGTCCACATCCCAATATATATATATATATATATATATATATATATATATATATATATATATATATATATATATATATATATATATATATATATATATATGCTCTCCCTCTAGGAAAGCATCCATACATACCACTTCACTGGCCATCCCATCAAGCGCTAACCAAATACAAGGTGAACAAAAAACGAAGCAGCAATTAACAACAGCGGGGAAACGCCTTGCTGGCTTAGCAGGATTTCCTTAACCAGCGAAACCCACACGGGCTCAAGGAAGGGCCAAACAATGGCGGCAACCTGTACAACCTTGGGTATGTCTGCACCTGTGCAAAATTCAAAGATCAAAGAAATGCCCGTCCGTAAGATGACGGGGCATCTATCGCAATTTCTATCTGGCGACGGCTAAACCGTACAGCATATTTTATTCTGGCGTTATACTACGAGTTTTTAATGCTATACGATATCACCAAAGCAAATCCGTCAGTTAAAGATTCCTTCAAAGGAATCTTTAACTGACGGAACTTCAAAGGAATGATATGCTGATGAGTGACTGTGGTAATGATGGAAATAAATACGAGATGTTAGTGGCATTGTTATTCACAATCGCAAGGCTTAAAGTACACTGTCATGGGGATTCTGAGAATCTGTGTTTTACACGGGTGCTCTGGACAGTACAGAAAAGTCGCCAATGGCCAATGTCATTCACACATGTGTACTAATTGAGCTTCTTGAAAATTGCTTGTATGCTGGATATTTTTGTCAGTAGTGGTTGGGCGGCACAAAAACAGCAAACGGAGCCCCACACGCGGAAAAAAAGTCACGCACAGACTCCTCTGGGAGTTGTCTAGGAGCGCGTAAGCATTGCGCAACTTATCTCCGTGCAGCCCTGTGTCATTACGTATTATTATGAATGATGATCCTACAGCATAAACGACAGCGGTGCGGCAGTGCGAACAAAGGCGAACGGCGGCGCAAGGAGAATCATGGCGCCAGAAAATTGCTGCAGGTGGCGGCGGCAGACGGGGCAGGCGCACTTATTATGTTCCGATCATTCATCATCATCATCATCAGCCTGGTTGCGCCCCCTGCAGGGAAAAGGCCTCTCGCAAGCTTCCCCAACAACCCCGGTCACGTACTAATTGTGGCCATGCCGTCCCTGCAAACTTCTTAATCTCATCCGGCCACCTATCTTTCTGCCGCCCCCTGCTACGCTTCCCTTCCCTTGGGATCCAGTCCGTAACCCTTAATGACCATCGGTTATCTTCCCTCCTCATTACATGTCCTGCCCATGCCCATTTCTTTTTCTTGATTTCAACTAAGATGTCGTTAACTCGCGTTTGTTCCCTCACCAAATCTGCTCTTTTCTTATCCCTTAACGTTACACCTATCATTCTTCTTTCCATAGCTCATTGCGTCGTCCTCAATTTGAGTAGAAATCTTTTCGTAAGCCTCCAGGTTTCTGCCCCGTAGGTGCGTACTGGTAAGACAGAGCTATTATATACTTTTCTCTTGAAGGATAATGGCAACCTGCTGTTCACGATCTGAGAATGCCTGCCAAACGCACCCCAGCCCATTCTTATTCTTCTGAATATTTCCGTCTCATGATCAGGATCCGCCGTCACTACCTGCCCCAAGAAGGTGTATTCCCTTACGACTTCCAGTGCCTCGCTGCCTATTGTAAATTGCTGTTCTCTTCCGAGACTGTTAAACATTACTTTAGTTTTCTGCAGATTAAATTTTAGACCCACTCTTCTGCTTTGCCTCTCCAGGTCAGTGAGCAGGCATTGCAATTGGTCCCCTGAGTTACTAAGCAAGGCAATATCATCAGCGAATCGCAAGTTACTAAGGTATTCTCCATTAACTTTTATCCCCAGTTCTTCCCAATCCAGGTCTCTGAATACCTCCTGTAAACACGCTGTGAATAGCATTGGAGAGATCCTATCTCCCTGCCTGACGGCTTTCATTTTTGGGATTTTGTTGCTTGCTTTATTGAGGACTACGGTGGCTGTGGAGCCACTATAGATATCTTTCAGTATTTTTACATACGCCTCGTCTACATCCTGATTCCGTAATGCCTCCATGACTGCTGAGGTTTCGACTGAATCAAACGCCTTCTCGTAATCAATGAAAGCTATATGTAAGGGTTGGTTATATTCCGCACATTTCTCTATCACCTGATTGATACTGTGAATATGATCTATTGTTGAGTAGCCTTTACGGAATCCTGCCTGGTCCTTTGCTTGACAGAAGTCTAAGGTGTTCCTGATTCTATTTGCGATTATCTTAGTAAATAGTTTGTAGGCAACGGACAGTAAGCTGATTGGTCTATAATTTTTCAAGTCTTTGGCGTCTCCTTTCTTCTGAATTAGGATTATGTTAGCATTCTTCCAAGATTCCGGTACACTCGAGGTCATGAGGCATTACGTATACAGGGTGGCCAGCTTCTCTAGAACAATCTGTCCACCTTGCTTCAAAAAATCTGCTGTTACTTGATCCTCCCCAGCTTCCTTACCCCTTTGCATATCTCCCAAGGCTTTCTTTACTTCTCCCAGTGTTACCTTTGGGATTTCGAATTCCTCTAGAATTTCTCTTCCATTATAGTCGTGGGTGCCACTGGTACTGTATAAATCTCTATAGAACTCCTCAGCCACTTCAACTATCTAATCCATATTAGTAATGATATTGCCGGCTTTGTCTCTTAACGCATACATCTGATTCTTGCCAATTCCTAGTTTCTTCTTCGCTGTTTTTAGGCTTCCTCCGTTCTTGAGAGCATGTTCAGCTCTATGCATATTATACTTCCTTATGCTTCGATCATTATAAGCCGTTATTGATCTTTAGCACCTTATCCATCCGCATCGAACCATACTCTGGCATCAGCTGCGTTTGGCATGGGCCTTTCCTCGAAATCTGCCTGTGATGGAGACAGTCATGCGTTGAAGGGAGACGCACGCGCCCCAATCTTGAAAGCGATCTGCGATGGCGGTAGGGAGTGCGGCAAGTTCATCTTCGCAAGCGCTGCGTTCTCGCCGCTTAGTTTGTTTACAGCAAGAGGCAGCGCGAAAGTGAATTCACCCGCTGCGGCGGGCGCTATTGTGAAAGGGATCGTCTTATTGGACTGACGGACGGGTTTTCTCTTTGGGTAAGCAGAGAAACCCTCACGCATTTAAATAAAAGAATGAAAACCTTTTCAGACAGAAGCGATCAAGTTGAGAAATGCAATGAACCGTTTGTCAGCTCGGTGCATCCACATGTTAGGATGGGACACGTTAAACGTGCCCTTCATGCATTGTTCCCGCATTATGCTTTTGTTTATGGCCCTTGGATCCAAACATATGCGAAGCCGGCCGTCCTTTTTTCTTACTACAACTAAAGGGCTTACCCAGTCTGTAGGCTCGTCCACTTTCGCAATGATAGAGGCCCCTTCCATGCGGTTCAGTTCTTCGCGAAGCGGTTCCTTCATCGCCAACCGTACCCTTCGGGCAGGCTGCACGACTGGAACGGCATCCCGTCACAGTACCATCTTGTACAGTCGCTTTACGCAGCCGGTTCCGCGAAATAGGTGGGGAAAAGCCAGCTGGGGAGCGCCTTCGCTCGAGTCTACTGCATTCACTGTTTGAATCAGTCCGAATTCCCGACATGCTTTGAGACCAATGATGGCATGGCGACCTTTCTTCACAATAAAAAATGTAACGTCACGTTCTTGGCCGTTTATGCTCAGGACTTCT
Organism: Dermacentor albipictus; assembly: GCF_038994185.2. NCBI lineage: Eukaryota > Metazoa > Arthropoda > Arachnida > Ixodida > Ixodidae > Dermacentor > Dermacentor albipictus. Next base: position 207,409 of record NW_027225662.1, read on the forward strand.
GTTGAGACTCCCACATGCTTGATAATGCTTCCGTTATATGCCGTTAAAACTGCTGTGCTTTTTCTTGGCTCCATTGCTCGATTGGCACGCCTGAACACAGACAGAGGTAGTAGGTTGGCTTTCGAGCCAGTGTCTACTTTAAATCGCAGTTCTTGGCCGGCTATCTTGCCGCGAACTGTCCAATCTGCTCCCGCGCCGTCAGTTATGCCGCACACGCCGATATTCAAGATATCGAAGTTATCATCGGCCTTTTGTGCTTCGTCGACTTGGTTTATCTGGCGTCTTCTGCAATATATGCCGCGAAGTGGTTCTTTTTCTTGCATGCGTAGCAAAACTTTCCGCGAGCCGGACATTCTTCTGGCGCATGAGTTCTTCCGCATTGACGGCATCGATATTGTTTTTTGCTGACGCGTTCAGTTTCTCTCGTGTACTCTACTTGCAGCCTTTCCTTCGACGATGATGCATTTTGCTGCGCAGAAACTTCGGCTGCTTTGCACATTTGCTCAGCTTTCTGCAAGCTAAGGTCCTTCTCGCCAAGGAACCTCTGCCTGAGCTTTTTATCGTTGATGCCAAAGACCACTTGGTCCCTTATCATGGATGGTTCAAGCTCTCCAAAGTTGCAGAGTTTCGCTTGCTTCTTGAGATCCCGCAAAAAGCTTTCAAATGGTTCTGCCTCGTCCTGCACTCGAAGGCGGAAAACGTGCCTTTCATGAACCTCATTTCCTTCGGGGAGACAGTACTCTTCAAACTTCCTGACCAAAGTTTGATAATCTTCTTTGTCCTCACCTTCGGCAAACAGGAAGTTGTTGTACACGTCCAAGGCATCATCACCTGCGGTGCTGAGAAGTATTGCCGCTTTTACGGCTTCCTTCCTTGGCTTGTCTGACGACGTCGCTGTGATGTAGAGTTCCAACTTCTGCTTAAACAGTAGCCAGTTTCTTCTCAAGTTTCCAGAAAGCTGCAACGGCTCCGGGGGCTTGACGGCGTCCATTCTGCTGCCGCGACAAACACTTCTGACACCATGTATCGCATTTTGAAGTAATGGACCGAGGCGACTTGTTGCTGAACAAAGAATGACCAACTGGTCGTTTATTCATACGCTTATGTACTTGCGTAGGCAGCGAGGGAAAGGAGAGCCAGGGAAAGAAGTGGCAAACGATATCGGCGCACATGCGCGATAGCCCATTCTGATACAATGTGCTGTAATGTAGGCTACGCAAATTCTCCTTATGCAATCTTTTGCACATGTGGCGACACAGCAAAACACCTTCTCTGCCACTGCCCAACTGTCGCATATCTGTACACGTGTACATGTGTGATAGCGTTTCCCTTTCTGTCATGTGGGCCATATTGCGATCACATCACCGTTGCTCACTATGTGTATATAATCGTTGGCCGCCAAGCTGTGTTGTACTTTTTTGTCCTTGTATTCCTTGGCTGTCATTCTGCCACGTTAAGTTGCTGCCATGCAATAAAACATGTTTCAAGTTCAGTCTGCCTCTTCGTTCATGGAAGCCCTGGAACACGACACCAACCTTTCACGCTAACAATTTGTTCTGTGAGCTGTACTCCATCTCAGTAGTTCCTTGCCGCACTGGGGAAGCTGCAGGGCTCCTAGGCAATAGGAAAGCTGAATGACCCTCAAGGTGTCTTCATTGCACCGCGCCGTCTGCTCGGCGTCTGCTTTCCGTCCTGTCAGTACATGCTCCATTGTTGGAGGATCAATGAAAAAAAATGTTTTGACGCCATAACCAGAAGCTTTGTTTACAAGCATGCGACAGCGGAGCCTCGTTTCACGGAAGCCCTGGAACACGACACCAACCTTTCTCGCTAACAATTTGTTCTGTGAGCTGTACTCCATCTCAGTAGTTCCTTGCCGCACTGGGGAAGCTGCAGGGCTCCTTAGTTAATAGGAAGGCTGAATGACCCTCAAGGTGTCTTCATCGCCCCGTACCATATGCTCGGTGTCTGCTTTCCATCCTGTCACTACATGCTCTAATGTTGGAGGATTGATGAAAAAAATGTTTTGATGCCATAACCAGAAGCTTTGTTTACATGCATGCGACAGTGGAGGTTTGCTTCACCTGTACACTTTCCCTCCATTTACCTTGCAGCCACATTAATAAAGAGCAAGTGTGAACGCCCTCATAAATGTTCACTTGCGGCGCAGCGTCTGCTCGGCGTCTACTTGCTGGAATGAAAGCAGTTTAGGAAATAATCTAAAGCTCTATTTTACTGACTGCAGCATTTATCATGGGTGCGAAGAGGGTGTTGCGACAGAAAGCCTGTGGTGCAAATTCAAGGAAATATACTGGGATGCTGATCAAAAGGTTTATAGGTGTATAGTGCAAAACCACATTTACATACAGGAATGACATGACACTGGTCATAACTTAAAGCAACGGTGCATGGGGCCCACATATATGGGCACATAAACATGATTCTCAATGCAAGTTTAACTTGATATGATAGTCACTTTTCAGGTAGAAGTGACATGATGACATACTGGTAATCAATGCCTGTTATTTCTTTATTCCCACAATGATCAGTTGTATAATACTTGTGCTCAGATACAATAACGCATCTCTGAATCACAGATATCACATCCCATCTACCCTATGCAACTTTGGCTCATGAAATGGGAAACTCGTTGATATAATCAGTTACGGATTATGCCAAAGTGTTATGCTGTTTCTTGCAGTTTTCTCTTTCATGAGTATTTGTGTAATGGGAAAAATAGTAGCCTGATGTTCTAAATGTTATGTATACTATATGACAATACTATTCTTTTTCCGTGATCAGAGGAGGCGTTTGTGTCAATATATAAATTTGAAGTTTTTTAGCAACGAATATGTGACAAGTACTTGCATGTGAACAAGCGTATGCAGCCTTCCAAAGGCAAGCACAGTAATGAATGTATCTTTTAGCCGTATTGGCACAAAACTTTCCCATAGGCTTTTTTTTTGCCTAAAGCCAACCACCCATCTCGATCTAGTAGATTTATCTTTTATGTGACAAGTTTGTGTTCTTTTCCTTGCAACAAGTTCTTTTACATGTGTCTGCAAAACATTGGCCCTTCATTATGTTTGTTTTTTCTACAACTTTCATGTTTTTTTGGAAACAATTTATTTTGCATTTTTGGAAGCTCTTCATACAGCAGCCATTATTTCTTGGAAAGCTTCTTTGCAATGAGGCTCTAAAGTTGTTGATACACCATTCAAGTATTTTTTATGTAACATTAGTAGCCTTGCATTTAAAACTTATCCTTTGTCCCCAATAGTTAGCTCTAGTTCGCACTAGTTGGTTAAGATGTAGTACCTAAATATATGGAAATAAATATTGCTACTACAAGTACTCACGTCGTCGTGTCACTATGCAATATTTGACACTTACTATTTTTGTTCAATTTCTGTTTGAAGAAAATTAACATTCGCCCACCTCACAATGCACGAAGATGCACCCAAGCCATATTTGTGATGTAAAAAATAGGTGAGGCGTGCAGACAGGACACAAGAGTAGAGAAGTGGACTTCTCTACTCTTGTTTCCTGTCTGCACGCCTCATCTCCTTTTTGCACAATGAATCCTTACCGACTAGCTCAGCTTTCTGTCGTTCTAAGCCATATTTGTGCTTTCTGAAGTCTTACTTTGCTGCATATAATAGTGGCGAAAAGCAGCTTTTCAGAGACAACTTGATTTTGTTGTTCTGTGTATTCTGTTCTTCTGCCATAAGTATAGTGAACTGATAACTATATCGCATACACACAGCCTCTCAATGGAACAGACATTTATTTGATACACATGAATTTGCACCCTGTTCATCGAGATTTCAAAATTATGCTGATTGTGGCTAGCCTCTAGTATGTACAGAAGCATGTCTATGATGTGATCTGAGGGTACATGTGCAGTGCTAGTGTGAAGCTAGTTATAGTTCTCACAGCAATGCACCAAGTAAGGCTGTAAGAGCATCAAAAAGGGTTTGTGCAATTCAGCAAACATACAAACAGAATATAATATGACTCTAATGCCATGTGCTAGTTAGTATATCAAGTGAATGAGAGAGTGATGTAAGGGCTGTTTGCTTAATCTGGTTTATTTGTCGTGTTAAAACACAGGCTGTGAAGGTAACTTCAACATGTCGAGGTTGTCAACATGTCTAATTGTTTACGAAATTGGGGAGGGGGCAGTGAGACTCACTGGGAAAGCAATACCTCAGTCGTAATAATGGTATGGCTTGATTATATAATTTCATCATTGCTTGTTTAGAAATATGACGGTGGTTTAGAACCCATGAAATGCCACAACAGCAAGGCTGAACATCCATCCTTACTTCTCAGAGGCTTAAAGAATGATAAACAGTTATGCTTTAGAGCATACTTTGGTAACAAATATATGCCATATTCATTTCACTGGAATGGAAAGAGGTGATTGAGCACAGCCATGCTATTGTAGAATGCATGAAGGAACACAGGAGAGCCTGGGGGCTAATATATGTTAATAGAGTGAACAAGTAGCTGTGACTGGCAAGATTATTTTAGTCCACAGAGGATGCTGCAGTAAGGTTCGTGCAACTGTAAGCAATACGAGAATGAGTGAAAGATTACTTGTAATATATAGATTTGTATGGCAGATGAGATTGTGCACACAATTTGCCAGTACGCATTTTTTCTATTTTATGTTCAGCACAGAGTGTGAGTCACTATGGCTTCTTAACTGGAAATTTCTGCATTCCATTTCACAGTGTTTATGGGGCTACCTGCATTCATTTGACTACTTATGAAGTGATTGGATAATAGAACACGCCCACATTACAGATTTACACAGAACATAATATGAATGCATCATAAAGCTCCACCCAAGAAACTGTCTATTGGTTATGAAAACAAAAAATGGGAACAAACATTCCCTTACTTTCTTGTGCTGCCGCACACATGCTGCTAATTAACTAATGTTTACAATGCAGACATTCTGTTCTTTCATTAGAGGTAGGTGCAAGTTGCCCTGACACAATCAACATTCATTCATTGCCTACAAGCTACTGCATGTTGGAATTGTTGTTACAGCAGGCATGGCAAATGTTCTCCCCTACTTGTGTCTTGTGCACCATATGAGCCAGCATTTCATTTCATTGTCATGTACCCGTTTAAGCTGTTACTGATTCAGAAAGGCAAATATAAAACGACTTACAACGTCAACCATTTCGCATGCGAGATCACTGCACTCATTGCAAAGCTTATTAGAGAGGTTTAGATCAGGGGGATGCAATCGTTGAGGCTCGAAGTACTAGGGGGCCTCAATGCTTGCGTCCCCTTAATCTAGATCTCTATATTTGCTTGATAATCTTGCTTTGCTTTGAGGTGAAGTACACGTACTGTGCACCTGTTTGTTAGCCTACGCACTTCTCTTTCTTTTTAATGTGGCTGTGCATTAGCTAGCTAGGTTGTCACTACATGAATGAGATTAGGGCCATGCCCAATGCTATCAAAGACCATTACTCTGCTATAACTCACTAATTGTGCAAGCTTCTTTTTTATCTAGGGAAAAGAATAAAAAGAAAATGCATGCATAAATGATGTTGATAGCAGCAAACGGTCTCAAGGCAATCATCCTTGGTTGTCACCATTGCTGAGAGAGCAAGCATGCCTGTATTCACTTTGACCACAGGCTGTACATTGTTTAAATGCTGATAGAGGTATGGATAAATAGTGAACGGGCAGCAGATTGGCCACCCAGGCCTTTATGCATGGGCATTGCTGCATTGTGTGCCCTGTAAACCTCTGTCATCTCTTAAGGCATGAATGACATAACACTACTTCTACTGGCAGGGACATTTTTAGCACCAACAAGAAATGTAAACATTAGGTGAATTCACGCCTATATGAGGTGTCTTTTCAGCAATATGAATTAATATTTGTTTTCATGCAAGCATTCTTCTCTTGAAAACATATCTGACAAGCATCTCTGGCTGAAGAAGTAACTGTGATATGTAACTATCACTTTTATGTACGTCATAATTGTAATCAATTGCTCAAGACGTACTGATGGCTAGTTGTTTAGTCATGACTTAACATGGCAGTGCACTTTTAAATAATGACTTAACATAGAATGAACAAATGCTAGCTCTGTGCGCTCCTGTACGTTCATTCGGCGTTACATCATTGTTCAGAAGTGCGATGCCATATTACATCATGTAAGCAATTGTAGGCTCACTATTAACTTGACAGCTACTAAAGAGACCTCAGCAACAAAGTGAAACTAGATCAACAAGCCACTGTTGATGATTGACATGCGTGCTCGGTGGCGAAGTGACTTGTCAATCAACACAGCTGTATTCCGTGATAATAGAACCATCTGTATAGGAGTATGTTAATAGATAATGCTGCGGCGCTTCAGCAGGCTAAGCTGTTGCTGTGACAGATCCCTTGCTCATAGGCTTAGGTACACCTGTGTGCTCGTGTATGCGCATTCTTCCAAGCTGTTATGTACAGGGTCTGGCCCCATCCGTGAAAGGAATGCGCATTGGTTGGTGGCAGAAAACAGACCGAGTTTATTTTCTGCAAGAGATGCAGATGAGAGCCGCATGTGTTTGAGGGGGCAAACTCTCGGTCCCTGTCTAGTGGCCGAGACGCTGGGGGTGATGGAGAATCCTTGGAGCTCGACTCGGGGTGGGGTCGCTTCCTGTTTCGTCTGCACTGGTGCCTTGTCCAGCCGAGGAGTGGTGGTGCATCGCTTGTACACATTTTCCTCCCTTCTCAGAAGGAGTCGCCGTAGTGACCCAGAGGGTGTCGTTCCCACTGTGGGCATGGCTCTGCAGTTGTGTTTGGCACGGTCTCAGGGGCAGTGCTAATCTCTGGTTTGGTCACCTATAATTGCGAAGGCTTCAGAATTCCTGAGAGAGTGGCCTCAGACGACGTGGAGTTACCTGCTTTTATCCCAAGCATAAATGGGAGCAGGACACTGCTCGCGGTTAGCGTACAGCCCTTATCCTGTGTCACCGAATCTGTTGTGGGGTGTCTCAAAACACCAGGCTTGATGTGGTCGCATGGTCATCGCACTAACCTGTTGGGGCCTTTAATGAGCAACGATCTGTGGCCTAGCTTTTCCAAAACCGTTCCCTCTGTCCAGAGCGGATTCCCTCCGAAGTTTCGAAAGAAAACTGCTTGTCCGACAGCGAGTACTCTCGACTTTGTGTCCCTGTTGCAGTTGATATGGAGTTTGTTTGGTTTTGCTTGGGGCTGAGTGCATGTGAGAGCTGTATCCAGCTCACGCCCGAACCCAAGTGCAGCTGGCATTTCACCTGTTGATGTGCAGATGGTGGTGTGTTGCTCTAGAAAAAGTGGGCCAGCCTACACGTGAATGTTCCGTCCTTGTTTTTGGCTGATGCTCATTTTGTTTCAAAATCCATCCTTTCTGCTTGGCCATTTGTTGTAGGATGGTACGGTGTGCTTGTTACATGGGTCACCCCATTCTTCTTTAGGAAGCTCTCAACTTCTACTGTAACGAAGGATGGCCCGTTATCAGTCACAAGATTTTCGGGGAGCCCAAAAGCTGCGAAAAGGTTCCGAAGTTCCTCAATCAATGTGGCAGACTGTGTATTATGCATGGAGCACACTTCCAACAATTTGCTTTATGTGTCCACAACAATTAGCCAGCATTCTGCCTTCTATGGGACCAACAAAGTCTGCGTGAACTGTGTCCCAAGGCATTCTGGTGCGTTCCCATTTGGGCACTGGTGCACTGGCTGGTGCCCTTTGGTGTTGACAACAAGTTGCACAGTTTCTAGTGAGCCGTTCGATATCTGCGTCAATGCATGCCCAACAAAAGTACCTTCGTGCACATGCCTTCATGACCACAATTATATGATGGTTTGCAGGTGCGAGTTGAAGAAGGTAGTTTCTCGCCTTTGTTTTGGAGTTACCATCCGGGAGCCTCTGACAAGGCACTCTTCCTGCGCTGAAAGCTCAGTCTCCAGTTTCCGGCACGATGAAAACTGTTCTTTTGGCAGTTTATGAGCTTCACCGTTTGAAACAGCCTCCAGCGCTTGGGACAGAACTGAGTCCTCTCGAGTCATTCGTGCTAGTTGACGCGGTGAAAGCTCGAAGCTGAGCATGGTAGCCAACATGAGGACGTCTCTTGGGGGATAAGGTTCAACTTGTGCCGGTAGTGGAAGTCAGCTTAGAGTGTCCGCATTTTGGTGCAGTAGGCCAGGCCTATACAGCAACTTGTAATCGTACGTTGCTAGTTTAAGGCACCATCACGTAATCCTTGATGAAAACACCCGGGGTGCTTGCGTTGTTTCACTCACGATTCCAATCAATGCCTGGCGATCTGTTATGGTCACATGCCGGCCAGCTATGTACTTATGAAAATGACTCATGCTCTAGATTACTGCTGCACTTTCTTTGTTGAGCTGGAAGTAGCTCTTTTCGGCACTTCCCAGTATTCATGAACTGAATGCAATGGGCGCCTCTCGGCAAATAGCATCTTCCCGATCGAGGACGGCATCAATGCCGTACGGCGATGCGTCCACCGACAAAAGAAGGGGCTTCGTCCCGTCGTAGTGAGCGAGTACTGTAGATGCACGAATCATCCCCTCAAGTGCCTCGAAATTGGCTTGAGGCTTGCTCTTCCACTTTCAGGGCGTGTTTTTCTCTAGGAGCCTATACAATTCCACCACGATCATTGCTCTGTTCTCCAAAATGCAGTCGTCAAATGAAATAGGGCCCAGAAAAGCCCTTAAGGATGTCTTAATTGTCAGATGGTTTGGGTGCTTGAAGTATAGCCTCAAACTTTTTCTTGGTGTTGCAAGCACCACTGCCATCAATTCGGTGTCGCAGAAACTAAACTGACGTAATTCCAAACCTGCACTATTTTTTCTTGAGGTGTAAGCCTTTCTCAGTCTCGACAGAACCTGATTCAGACGCTGTGCGTGCTTATTTGCACTATTCCCGTTGACAATGATGACTCCAAGGTGAACACTCAACCCTGGAATTCCAGGTATCTTTGTCTCCCTCAGGCACTGGAAGATAGCTGGTGCAGCGGAAATTAGGAACGGGAGGCATTCCACCCTGAATAGTCGTTTTGTGGTGTTCACTGTGAGCAGCGCTGCTGTTTCTTCATCAACTTTCAGTAGTTGATACGCTTGATAAAGATCCAACATTGAGAAGAGGGTTCCACCATGTAGGTTTGCAAACACTTCATCTGTGGTTGGTAGTGGGTAAGATGCCTTCTTCGCTGCTGCATTAACAGTGACAGTATTAACAGTACTCCTGTAGTCACCACAGACATTGAGTGTACCGTCAGTCGTCTGAACAAGTACCAATGGGGTTGCCCATTTGGTAGGCTGCGTTGGTTTTCGGATGCCTTGACGCTGTAGATGGTCAAGCTTATCTTCCAGAAGCGCCTGCAGCGCCACTGAAATTGGACGAGCCTTGCAAACCATTGTTGTCGCACTGTCTTCGAGTTCCAGGTGAACTAAAGGACCTGTATAGCTTCCAATGTCTTCCTTGAAGGCATCTGGGTGTCATCCCACGACCTCTGTAATTTCTAGTGCTGGCTTTCGAACGTGGTTGATCCCCTTCACCTGAATTTGAAGTGCCAAAAACCAATCTCTACCTAGGAGGTTGCACCCAGTGCCCTTCATAACCAACAATGGCAGCAGATAGTCCTTTGATCTCAACATCGCATGAACTTGTGCGGAGCCCAGGACGTGTAATTGTTTACCTGACCATGTGCACAAATCGAGTGGCTCACATGAAAGCCACGGAGTGTTTTTCTTCCACCTTCTGTAGTCCGTGTCCTCGCTTATCAGGGAGCATGTCGTACCTGTGTCCACCTCAAACTGGATTGGCTTTCCCTCCACTATCAAGTCCACGAGGAACTTGGGGCAGTGTGTGCAGCTTGCAGCAGGATTTGCTGACTGGTGGTGGTTTGACACTGTGTGCCCGTAGCTGCTAGTTGTCGGAGCGTGGTTCCGTGTTTTTTTCTTTTAGATGCAGGCATGCCCGACGTGACCTCCCTTGGAGCAGAAACGGCGCTCGGCTGTCTTGAATTTGCGTGTTTCAGGGTCGTGCAAGCTGTACGTGGCATCGATAACAATGTCGCGCTGACGTATGCTTGCCTTAATTCTGGCTTGATTTGCGACGTCCCGTTAATTTCCCCCGAGTTTGCCACTCCTTTGATATCTCGCTGGTGCCTTGACGCACTTTCCACTGACAAGGCTAAGTCTACAGTGCACTGAAGTGTCAGGCTTTTTCTGCGCACAGTCTCTGCGAAGGATGTTCGTCCCAGACGCCGCGGACGAACCTGTCCCGCAGCTTCACATCTTGGGACGGCATAGTTGGGTTCGCCGCTGAAGCTGTCGTTTGGGTGGCAGGTGACGTCGTCGATACTGTAGCCGAAGGCAGCGCACCGAAGTTTCAGTCGGCTGTCAAGGTTCCAAGGGCCGCAGCGTAGCTGCTGATCGACTCGTCTAGCCGTTGGTCGGGTCTTTGAAACACGTACCGGCTCTAACGCTCGGATGTCCTGGTGTCGACGTGCCGCCTAAGAAGTGTCACTAAATCATTTAAGTTGACTTCTGCCGGATATCTTCGGCGCTATCAGCGCGCACACGGTGTTCGAAAGTGTCGGCTCCACAAAGCGTGAGGAGAAGTGCCCACTTCTTCGCTGACGTCGCTCGCCACGAAGTAAAAGTCAGGCGCTGGATCCACGATTCTCATGATTTGCCCGAGAAAGGCTCGACAGGGCCATGCATTCGTCCTGTAGCCATGGCCTTAACTTCGAAAACTTACAGATCCGCTTCGCAACTCCTAGCCTCATCGCGAGTGTTACGTACGGGACCTGGCCCCATCCGTGAAAGGAGTGCGCATCGGTTGTTGACAGAAAAAAGACTGCGTTTATTTTCTACAAAAGACGCAGGCGAGAGCTGCATGTGTTCGAGGGGGCAAACTTTCGGTCCCTGTCCGGTAGCCGAGACGCTGAGGGTGACGGAGGATTCTCAGAACTCGACTCGGGATGGGGTCGCTTCCCGTTTCTCCGCGCTGGTGCTTCGTCCAGCCGATGAGCGATGGTGCGTCGCTTGTCCACAACACAAGCTTTCGCTAGCACAGCTATAAAAAGTGCGCCAGCGCGCCGTACACAACCGAGGACATAGTGACGTATGTTGTCGCAACATTATACGGTAGCAGCAAACAAATAACAAAAAAAGCGGCAAAGGTAAGACGACTGCACAGTGTTTCAAAGGTGGGTCACTACGTCAATGGCACATATGCAGCACAGAATGTGACAGTGCAGGAGTCGCGTTTTCACCATGATGCGGAAGCTTCAACTTACATCGACAAAAATATGCTAGTGTCGTCTGCTGTTGGCGATAGTTGCCGACTTCGAACAGTGTTGCTCTGCGCACTGCCGAATGTTTGCCAGCTTTCAATAGACGTCACGTCCCCAAACCGAAGTGCGGATGCAGGCGGATTCGAACCGCTCGAGCTAAATATTAAAAAAATAACTGATAATGCAGCAAACGTAATAACAATATCCTGGCACGATGCGAAATATTGCTGGTCGCCAGCACTCGAGGCTGCTAACTCGCTGATGCATGTTGCCAGTTGCTGGTTACCTATTTGGACAACCAGAGGGCGCATGCGAACCGCGCTGCATCATGCAGTTTCAGCGTAAATGCAATGTTGTGATCGATCGCGACGACCGCCAGTTTTTCACGAACCGCATGCATGCGGTGCGGCGTGCGGCGATGGGCGGTTTGAGCGTTAATCGGCCCTTACTACGCCACTGCCTTCCTGCCTTAATGCTATCTCGAACAATTTTTGTTACTTCCCTTTCTGCAGTCCTTGACATGTCAAGTTTCTTTGTTAACCTCCAGGTTTATGTCCTATATTGCATACCCGGTAGGATGCAATGATTCTAAACTTTTTTCAACGATATCGGTAACGTGGCGATCACGATTAGGTAATGCCTTCCACCTGCTGTTCAAACCATGAAATTTTCGTATAAGTTTCCTGCTTTATATCAGTACCTGCTATTGATATTTCACCTGGATAAAGATACTCTTCCATAAATTTTGCGGGCTTAATGTCACTCATGAATTTCTGTTATCTCGCCAAGTTACTGAAGGTTACCTTCATCTTTTCCATATTTTCGCGGGCCCACTTGCATGTAAAAGCATGAACTCTCATTGGTTCTCATTGCCTTCTTTGAACTGCTGGACATTCAGTTCGTTACTACGAAAGTGACTTAGTCTGTGCACTCTTAATATGCTAAATATGAAACAGTAGAAATATACTTATCTGCAGTTTGTCGATGTCTCCTTCACTGGGTTGGTAGCGAGATCCATCGTCGGCACCACTTCCTTGTCGCATCGTAGCTATATAGGCTGTCTTCCTTTTGCACACACTATGTAATGTTCGTGACGCTCGCAGTCACGCAGAGTGGATGAACTCCTCGCAGAAGCAGCACCGGACAAGTTGTTTGTTCAGTAGGTAGGTGCGGTAGGTGAACAGTAGGTGCGCGCTGCAATCTGTAAAATCGCCGAAGCTATTGGCAGTCTTACGGGGTGCCCGGAAAGATTGCTGACGGAGGAACAGAACTATCCAAGAAATAGTGGTCATCGTCGAGCCTCATCCCTACGTCGCGCACTGCAAGCTCGTTGTACGATTATGTTTACACTGGGCCTCTTCGATGCTTAGCCGCCATGCTCGCCCTGTGAATGGATGTGATGACGCCACCACAGCGTTCCCTCGTGGTGTATTGCGAAGCGTACGAAATTACAAATTAGTCTAGTGCACATTCAGTGTACATGTTGTAAGCTTTAAAATGCTTCTAAACCACGTTAAAGTAACTAATAATATTGTACTAAATGCATTTGTTTTATAACTTGCTTGTGCATGTAATGCACTCGTTGGAACGACAAACAAGTGAAAGAAGGCATGACCATGCACCAACGGTATGATCACGTGAGCCCCAGTTTGTCGACGGCCCAGAAGGCAACGCCCAAGGAATGATAGCCAGCCAGAGCGAATCTAGGTAAACCAATGAAACTGAAGGCTTGTCGAAAGATAAACTCTGTCTCGGTACCATTCGTGCTTTCATCTTGGGGTGTCGCCAGAGCTCGTGAAGATCCCGAGTTTGGCCAAACTCGGCGCATCCTGCATAGCACCCGTGGAAGGAGTGTTCGTGCTCGGAGGACCAATGGAAGGTAGGCGTTTTCTTTTTTTGGAGTCGCGATTCCGAAAGCCGGTAAGCGGCTGAAGAACTTGTGCATAGGATGGTATGAAGCGCCTGTGATGATATATAAGCTTCAGAAACTCGTGCCACCTGCGGAAGTAGGTTGGAGAGGGGAAGTACTCACTTGCCCGCTCCCGTGATTCCAGTGGCTGTGTGCCTTAGACCGAAATGCGATGGCCGAGGAAATCCTGGCTCTAACTCCGAAAATACATTTCTGAGGGTTTACGACCAGGCCGTGTTCATCCAGTTGCTGAAATAGAAGGCGAAGATGCTCTTCGTGCCCTTCGTCTGTGCGACTTGCAACGAGAATGCCACCAAGGCCGACGAAATTGAACGGAGTTAGCGTGTAACCTCGTCTATCATACTTTGAAAAGTTTGCACTGCAGTCTTCCAGTAAGTCATAAGAAAATACTCAAATTGGCCAAATGGAGTAGTTATTCCTGTCTTCAGAGTGTCGCTGGGTTTGACAGGATTTAGGTAGTAGGCACTCAACAAATCGATCTTGCTGTATATTTTGATTCCTGCGAGATGAGTGTCCAAATCATGTATGTAAGGAAGGGGATATTGACGTGGAGTAGTGCGGCATTTAAAGCTCGGGCATCGCCACAAGGTTGCTAGTCGCCATTGTCCTGTTTTGGAACCAGAAGGAGCAGTGAAAACCGATTGCTGGAGGAAGTAAAAGGGCGAGAACAAGGCATGTCTTCGAGCGGGTGACCTCCGTCCAGTGCGCCTCCGTTGCCGAGTGGCGACAGGTGGGCCCGTGGTGGTGATATGATGCGTCCCCATGTGTTTCACGAGTAACGCATCAATGCAAGGCTTCGTCTGTTGCGGGTACTCAGCAAGTATCTTGTCGTACATTGAGACCTACCGATACGTACGTATGATAAACGAGGTGAGGTTGGACTGCAGGCGAAGAACATCTTGGGATGCGACGTTATATTTTAGGCACCAATCGCGAATGCTTGCATCTAGGTTGAATGACTGGAGAAGTGCGCTCCCAGTATGGCCAAGCTAACGTCAGGGATCATAAACGCGCATCCGTGCATGCTCTGGAGTTCTATGTCTCGCGTTATCGACCGGAGCCCATACAAGGCGATGACAGTGTTGTTCACTGCGCGCAGAGCGGGGGTGAATTACCCGTGTTGGCGATCTGAGGCCGTGGTGGGAACGATAGACAGCTCGGCTCCGGTGTCGACGAAGATGCAGGTGCCGGTGAATGCTGTTGACTGCGAAGAATAAGCGGCTTACAAGAGGCCCGATGTCGCATGCAGCCGTTAGCGACTGGGCGGTGCGTTTCCAGTCCTCGAAAAGTACTGGGTGCAGCGACCTGGTTGTTCGCGAACGCGACGGCGGTTTCAGCCCAATTTCCGCCGCGAGCCTCTAGGTGCGCTGCTAGACTGTGAAGGCAAATGGTTACACTGGAGTTGGTTTGCAGTGGTGCCCCCTAACGCCAGCCTGTACAGTGCACTGGGGATGAGGATGACTGCTCCCTCCAGGCGCGAGAATCCGTCTCATGGCTCTGAGACTCTAGCAGCGGCGATAGGTAACTGTGCAGCAGACAGCAGTCGCAAATGCCGTCAGCGAGTGCATCTAGCCGATCTAGAGTGGTCGCGTCAAAACACTCAAGAATCGTGCGTGCGGACTGTGGGATGCGTTGCAAGAACCGGGCGCCCGAAATTGGAAGCTGGTTCTCGTTTGCGGAATGCTCACCCCGTAAATGGCGCAAGCGATGCAGCAGTTGCGACGGTTGTTGTTCATCGAGTTTGTCGGAGAAGAGTTGTTGGAGACTACTCTGTCACGAATGCTCGAAGCTCTGCAGGACCATGCGTTTCAGGTTGTCGTAAGCTGTGGCCGAGGGCGTACCCATCCAGAAGTCGTTAATGGCATGGGCGATGTCGCAGGCGCTTTCCAATCTGTGAAGTGATGCGCCAGAGCTGGCCTCAACTTGCATAAGCCGAACTCGGGGATTGACAGGAGACTGACAGGAGACGTAATCGTGGCATCATCTCTCTCCGCAAGAATAGGAGGAGCGTCATTCATAGCTAGTGTTCAAAAAATCGTAAAGGTCCTGGGTCACCACTTGTTGGGAGCGCCGAAAAAAAAACAATTGCCGGAAAGGTTAAAACTCTTCGCTTAAAATGAGGCGCGGCAGGCTCTTGCTACGTTCCTGAATTGCAACCGCATTTCTGAAGCTGTTTGTTTAAAGAATATCCATGAAGAATTTTACTTGCTTGTAATAATGTTACATATTTAAAAACGTTGCCCCTTTATTACCGGAGCGATTGAAATCTTGTTAACCTATTGCATTTTGAACGATAGCAATTTTCGTTACAACGGTTGCAATTACCTCAACAATCATTTTTTCTCCGACATATGCGCCATATTGTCACCTCCCACTTCAGCTAACTATGATCGCGGCTGTTTTGACAGAACACCTAAGGCTTTGTAACATATTCTACGCTGGTCAGAAACCCTCCTTATATGCACACTGCCGCTTGCATACGCAATTCACTGCAAGAGTTGTAATTAACGCTGTAAGCTTTCCCTACATGTAACCTATAACGTTACCATATCACTTCTATAAAGAGGCCCTTTATTGGGTCATCAAGTACACCGGGTATACCTAATGCGAACCAATGCAAAAGACCCAAGAAGAGATCCACAAAAGCGACATTCGCGCGTGCTGATGGAGTTTTATCTTGGGTAAACAGTGCGACACAGAGAAGTTCGACCTGTACAGAATTGGTGGGACAGATATTCAACCCCAATGCCATCGCTTCCTTAACGCTTGACCCGATAGTGCTATTTACCCAAGATAAAGCAAGAAGTTAAAAAGCAAAGATTCAGTCAATACTTGGAAAACTTGTAATTCAGCAAAGGATTGCGGTAGTTTTGCCACACAATGTAGTTAGCATACACCTAATTTCTACAATATATAAAATAGGCGTCGCGCGGAGCAATGTCGGGAAATGGAGAAGAATAGCCGTTAAGATCGAGTCCTGCAACAGTTTCGAAAACCCATTGTTCAGGGACTTTTTTTTAAATGCACATGACATGCATTTAACAGCTCACAGAAATTTGGCGCGGAATTTTTTCAATTTATGGTACATTTGATCTCGGTGGTATTTCTTGTTCTGCCAGGACAGGTAGCTAAATCCTTCACCATTTTCAAGAGCGCTTGCATATTTAATTATTATAGAATTACGCAATGAAGCCACCTACAGTGAATATTGTCCACGCAGCGCCAATTACGTTGTCCTAACTTCTACTATATACAATCAAGGTGACTCACTATGTCCACAAAGGACACCAGGTGAACCTCACATCGAAACACCGAAAAAAAAACAAGTGCTAAATATTTATGTTTATTACTACTAATTAGTCCGAAAACGTCAAAATTTTTACACTCAATTTACTTAAGATTTCCCTATTTCGACTAAATATAGCTTTGCGTATCGCGGATTTATCGCAGGACAATGACAAATGTAGCTGACGACCACTGGAATTTTCGAAAAGCTTATAAAAATTTTTCTTGCCACGCCTCTATTGTATCCACACGTACTTTACATCGCTCACCTATTTTTCTTAGGGATCAGATCAACTCTCCTATGTTTGATTTTGTTGGTATTTGCAGGTGTGTTAAATCCATGCGCAAAATTTTGCGGCGCTCGAAAACCCTTATATGCTCTGGAGAACTTGAAAATGTAATTTATTGTTCCGACAGTAAACATCTCACTTTCTTCAAATTTTGTCCTAAGTATAAATCCTCAGCCTAACCAATAGTTTCAGCAAATTTGTAGAACGCACTGTTTGTTCAGGACGCTGGGTAGCCTAGCGGGAATACACCATGTAACGCTTTTCGAGCACTAGGATAGAAATGCTTAAGAAATGCTCCCTTTTATCCATTTGCAACTAGCCTCATACGTGAATTCCCTGCAGCCGTGCCGCCATGTTTACATGATTATGCCTCCATCCCATTCGTAGTTACGCCACGGCAGCAGGCTATATTTTCTAGCAACCGTAAAACATTTTGGCATAGAGCAACGAAGGCATAATTTATTCCAAGGGCCACAATTACCTCACAGAGCTTTAAGTTTGCCTGTGCATTACTCATAGGTTGGTCGTTAGTCTCTCAAGATATAAGCAGCGTGCCTTGTTTTGTTCATGAAAGACACCGGTAAAAGCAACTGACAGTTTTACGATGCATAAAAATGTGAAAATCGAGGGTGGAGTAAATGTTTACAAAGCTTCGAATTCGCGCAGCAACGGGACAATATTGCTAAGCATCGCACTTAACATGCCTGCCATTGTTTTTAGGTTGGTTTAGGTTAAATAGGATATTCCGCGAATAAGGCTCTCCAAGAACAAATAAATTTTGACAACACCCTGTTTAGTTTTATCGAGAGTGAACATGACCAGACGAAAGCTCGCCATTTTAGCGCTACATCTGTAGATTGCATTTACTCCTTTGATTATAACTAATGATATTAGGCGTTAGCCGCCAGAACAGGAATCTTTAGGTGACATCGTTTAAATGTTGTCCCTATACTTGCTAGCCGTGACAAATGCATAATTTGTATGGCTTATAACCACAACACGTTATTTATTGTTGCGGGAATTGTATGCAGCGCTCGGTGACCAACGCTTTCCCTTCGTGTGCACGTTCAACATCTTCCACTGGAAGAAAGGTGTGCCTATACCTGATGATGGCCTCTGCGACGTCATCCTTTTGGACTCCTTGTACAGAAATAACAAGAATACGTTCTTCAGACAGAATTACTTGCAGAACTGGACCCAAAGAGTAAAAGATTTCATCAGCCTGAGATCGCATTACACCAAAACCAAGATTGGCCTGGGTTTCGACGCCTAGTAAGTACAGATACCCAATATACTTTGCCTCATTGATGCACAAGCATGAAATGACGAATTCATTAAAAAGCCGGTGCCTGTAGCAGCTAAACAGCACCTAAATTCCCATTGGCTGACAGGGCACGGCACATGCCCGCCTCGACCGAGCAGAGCGGACGAAACGGCACACCTACGGCCGCGTAGGTGCCCCAGTTTGCGTTATCCACGCGTTCCTTGCCCGTGCATGCTATATTCTGCGTTCTAACTTCACCTCGATAATAGCTCTAATGAAATCGTGTAAAAGCATAACAGTTTAGAAAAGAAAAGCGTTGACGGTAGTGAGTTTTGCATCCGCGACTCGGCGTTCAGAAGCCGCGTTCCTTGCCTATTGGAGAAAATCGGCGCTTCTTGGATAGCAGGCTTGTGCACTATGCTTATTGACATTATGCTACTCAGATCGAATTTTCCGATGCCTAGCTCGGCATGATGGAAGCGGTGATGCGAAAAGCA